>NW_027226141.1:0-179162 GCF_022539635.2 Chironomus tepperi
CCCGACTCCGACCCAGCGTTACGTAACAAATGAACGACCCCTTACTAAGAGGCTCTCTTATTCACATTATTTTCTACCTGAGCTTCCGTCATCTTCCCTTTTTAAAAAAAAAAATGAAAGTATGTATAACATTATTGTAGGATATTACTTGGTTGGGTTATATACACATACATAAGCATTACATGGGGAAAATGTAGTGTGTTAATGAATCGACATAAAATAAAATTTTGTGTGTGCTGAATATATAAAAGCACAAAAAAATGAGCGATAAGGAATGATGGTCAGGGATTTTTATAGCTTCATAAGTTCATTTTTATTGAGAGTTATCAGAAAATTTGCTTCAGGTCATCATCACAACATTTAATAATTGCGGTTCTTAAAGGGATTAATTAGCAGTTTTCATAACCCATACACACACATACAAGCATAGATTCACTAATACAACAACAATTTTCCATCCACACAAGATGGAAAAAATTTAAAATTTAAATTTTTCGCGCATACACCTTTTTTCACATCTTTTTTTCTTATATTAAAACTCAAACATTCGTGAAATTGCATACAATTTCCATATCGTATCCATATTATACATATCTCAACATATAATAAAATTCAATTGCAAAATGAATTATGATAATCTTTTCAAATTACGTCAATAAGCGTGTATTCAAGAAAGTTCACTTTTTATTTTAGCATGTTTTTATGGGTGAATGGGATTAAAGTTTTAGGTTGAGTTGAATTTTTCGACCAGAATTGCTTACAATTTCTGACAATCTCATTCCGAAAATCTCTGAAATGCAGATCGTGTTGCTAATATTTAGATGAGAATTTTTAGAACCGCTATCGAAAGCCATGAATTTTTCATGTCAAGTCTCAAATACTATGTGCCTTGGGAACTAGTCAAAAATTGTGTGAGGAGAGTGCATTTGTGTCCTCAGGTCAACCCTTGAAGTGTTTCTGCTTCAGGTAATTCGCGAGAAATATTGACACAAATTCAAAACAATAGCTTCAAGCTATCGTGAGTCTGGGTTGCGGTCAAACGCATATCTCGATTTCTGGCTCTAGGATATAGACACAATGTGTATAGTTTGGGATTCCTCGATGTGTAAATTTATGGTAATTATGTGGTTAAGTATGTTGTGCTCTTAAAAATTTGTGGTAAAAATGATTTAGTCGATTGGGACTTGAGAAGAGAAATTAATGAAAAATTGTGCATTTTAATGTTATAGCTGGGAGTTAAAAACCTTGCACTAAGCTGCAACATTCAATGCTACATAAAGCTATTTTCTATTTGGATTCAATAGTTTAACGAAGAACAGCAAACTCGTGTTTGATTTCCATTAAAAAATAATTATATTGAAATTTACTTAGTCTACATTTTGTCAGTAGCTGTTTTTCAATTGAAAGTCAATAAGATAGATTTTTGTTCCATCTTTCTTTGTAGATTTCTTAAATTTATTAGAGATTTTCTAGATCAAAAAATTCTGATTAAGTTTTCAATTTTGACGCTCAGCTTAGGACTAATATTCCGATTTTGACGCTCTTCTTCAAGCTAAGTTTTCTACTTGGACGCTCAGCATCAGAATAAGCTCAAAATTTTGACGCTCAGCTTCAGATTACGTTCCTAATTTTGATGCTCAGCTTCAAACTAAGTTTCAAATTTTGACGCTCAGCTTCAGACTAAGTTCTCTATTTTGACGCTCAGCTTCAGACTAAGTTCTTAGTTTTTATGCTCAGCTTCGAACTAAGCTATCAACTATGACGCTCAGCTTTTGACTTTGATATAAGTTCTGACGCTCAGCTTCAAAATCAAAGTAAGCTCTTAACTTACATAATATCAATGATTTTCATCAAGCCAATGTAACAATTTAACCTAATAACCATTCACATATGCGCTAATTCCATGACCTCAAAATGACTTTAGCACACAATATTTCATTCCTTTACAAAACTGCTGATGCTTCTTTTAAAGAAAAAAAGAGTACGAAAATTCAATGTGCTCGAATCAATCCAAGTAGAAAAGAAAATAAAAAAAATGAAAAAAAAAAAAATGATCGAATGAAACGTTAATGATGCATGGTAATTTTAATCTGTCGTTATTGAATGAGAAAATCGAATTTTTCGCAATATTCATTGAGTAATTTTTGGGTAGAAAAAAGAGTATGCATGCATAATAAAGCAGGAAAATTGAATAAAATGTAGCTCATAATGAATCATCAAGGAAATATATTGCATATTGATGAGATGACTGTGTAGGAGGTAAAGTCGGTAAAAAAATATATGATTAATTCAAATCAATTTTCTTATGCCAAACAAAACTGCTTTAGATAAGCACTAGAGAGAATGTTTATCGACGCTGCTGATTTATTTATCATATTTGTGCTTCATGTGTACATAGATACTTATTCTCATATGTACTGTATGAATTGGGATGTATTTAGGATTGATGTGTATGGAATAATGTCATTGTTATTTTAATGGCTTAATGTCTGCTTAAATATTAGAATTATAATTAATTATCAACAGCATATCTGTTGATGACGTCAGCAGAGAGAAATATTGTGACTTTAATGTAGTCAAACATTTTCTTTATCACAGCATTACTAAGCACTAGCCACTTTTACGTGGTGAACATGCAACATACGACATTCAGCATGCGTTCATGTTATTTTCACTGATTTAGAATTTCTCGAGACCCTCATAAGTTATTTTTCACCTAACACTAGAATGCCGTGACACACATGTTGTTCATCACTGCTCTATTGTCATCGACTGTGTCGTTCAATGCTGAATTTTGAGAGAAATCGATGTTATATCCTTAATATTTCATAATTAGATATTAACCCGAATAATCCCAAATTGATTAATAGGTTAAAACTCCAGCCTTAGTCATGTGTGATTGGAACATAGTGCTGGATTTGAACAGAATTTGCTACAAAGTCAGAGTCATGTGGTACACCATTTGGGATCGGTTAGCCGACTTGCGATATTCAGATAAATATTGGTGATGTCTAAACACGGTAGAACCAAAAAGATCGAACCATATCTAGCCATATCTAATACGAAAGTAAATCCTTCACGTCTGAGCGCTTAGGTAGCAGACCGGGTATCCGTAACACTCTGTTTATAAACACATTGGTTTGATTCTTATAAGAAGTCAATCGCTTAATCATTATATAGACTGTTATATGCGATAAGGCAGTTCTGGCAAGCACATGACATGAAATTGGTCAAAAATTCGACATCAGGTTGACGTCACTTTGATGTTTGATGAAATGATGCGTCTGGCTATTGACGGATTTTCGACCATTTATAAGCTATCCTAAACGGACAAGAATAATATCCATGAGTATTCCATTCTCATTGTCTGTTAAGACGTATGCCTTCAGGGAACATTCGAACAATACTCGCGATATTCCAATTCTAAATGGCTCCAAGACTTTCAGTCCTAAATACACTCCTAATGCTCAATATTTGTACACTCATCATATCACAAATATATACATATAAAATAATTTATTTATCAATATTTATAACTCCTCCACTGCTATCCAAAATTCTTGTTTTTCGATTAATATATGTATGGCATTTGAATGATAACGATGATAATGTAGGCACAACAAGACGAATCTCCATGTTAAACATTGGACTCTCTACTCGAAATAATAAAAAAAGGTTATTTGCATTATATATTAAATTCATTATAAATGGATTAAATGCCTGTGGCGGATTTGATAGCAATTCATTTTAATTTTTCATTTTAGTTCCTTTTCGGATATGCGTACCTTACAAAATGTTCACCTTAATCTCGGATGGAAAAGTTGTTTTTGTTATCTCTAAATTTTTAAATTGATTCATTGAAGCTCTTAATGCTGGTGCATTAGAATCTGATAAGCTTTAGGTTTAATAGAGACGTACTTACTCAAACTTAACGTGTTCCGTGAGTATTGCAAAGCTTAAGCGGCTTGGCATAGCCAGGAAAGTAGCAAGGGTAGGTGAAAGTAGATAACAGGGTACGATAGACTGAATGGAATTTTCACGAAAAATCCTTGCTAATTGAAGATCCTCTTGAGAGGGTGGGGCGAGTGTTGATCCCCAATATTACCTTCTTCTTCTTTAGAAATTCAGATCTCCTTCTAGATTTTTGAATAAATTGTATGAATTCAGCGAGGGTTTTTCAAGGGGCAAGAAGGGGTTTAGGTAGGAGTTGACCGTCAAAACACAACCCATCCCTCTTTGAAAACGCTCCTGGATCCCTCTAGACAATTTAATATTTAATTTTAATTAATGTTGCATTCAAAACTTGTTTTAATGAAAGTAATCAAGGGTGTGAAACTATAAATTTTTTGATTATTTTAGGGTCAAGCCGACTGGGTTTTGAATTTTATAAATCTGTTTCAAACCCAAAAGTAGGAATCTTATGATTACTCTACTGCAATAATCAAGTTATGCAGCAACTTCGCAGGGGCGCAGCCTTATTGAATGGGGCATAGCCTTATTGAGAGACGCTGTCTTATTAAGGAATCGGGAAGCAGAGTTAAATCTTCCTGAACACGCCCCCTTTTATCTTTATCAGCAAAGAAAATCAACTAATGTCTTGCAAAACTGCATCAAAAGAATCTAACAAAAAAATCAGTATTATCTTCGTTCTAGTCATTATGCAGCCATCTTCAAATAATACACATTTGGCTTCGTTTCAACTCTTTCAATCAAATGAACAAGCTCAGCATACAGATAATATAAAATAAAAGTTTTTTTTTGCGACTCATACGGATACAGCATAAAATGAGTGGAACAGAAAGCAAAAAACAATTTTGATATCGTTTCATGTCTTGCATACACAAGGGAATGTGCATATGTAGTCACAAATTTTCGGGAACATTGTTTGAAGCTTATATGAATGAAATTCTAAACAATTGAACTACGGCATACATTTGTCGCTGACTATGACAATATTCATTGTGAATTTTAATCAGTATCTGTTTTTTTATCAGTTTTATGCTGCTGAACTTTTTCTAGTTCAATGTCTGTTGGGGATAAAACATGATATAGGTTAAGTCTTTTTGTGTCATGCACAATTAGTTAATGAGAGGTGTTTTTGCTGCTATTTTTTGGATGCTTTGTATTCGATGATTCAGGGGTGTATCTGAGGCAGTTTTTGGACAGTTTAATCTTCGGAGGGGATGCCTGGCAACAAGGACATTACCAAAAACCCCTCTCCTTATTTTTTAGTCCTGAATATACCCCTGCCTTTTGTTTAGCTATGTCAATGCTTTTAAGATAAGAAGAAAGATTAGGTTAGTGGTGGGCAACCTTTTGTTAGCCACGGCATAACTCAAACTTTGCACACAGGTAGTACTCCACTAGGTTACATTAAACTGAACCTGTCTCTAACGAGAGTGTATAAAAGCCCGTTGTAAATGTATGGCTAGAAGTCGGTCTCTTAACCTACCCGGGGCATCTTAGGTTGCCTTACCCTACTGTAACCTTGCCAAATGAACAAAAATTCATTAAAACTAATCATCAATTGAACATTAACTTCCCATCAACTAGTTATAACGTATTTTGTCCTCTCGAAGAAGTACCCTAGAGCTGAAGGAGGAGTAGTTAATAGCTTTCCGTTTAAAAATATGAATTTTGAAATTTGAAAATTTTATTTTTAAAATTTGAAAATTTAAAAATTTTAGATTCAAAATTTAAAAATCTGAAATTTTGAAATTTTAAACTAAAAAGCTTAAAAATTGGAATTTTGAAAATTCAAAATTCAAATTTTCTAAATAGGGTAAAAAATATAATTTCTTGCGTTATATAATTTCTTGCGCGAACAAATTCACCAAAAAAATTTTTTTTTTCTGACATGAAATTTTTAAATGCTTATGCCTTCTCAACGATAAACTCTATTGACACCAAAATCGGTTAAAAAAATACGAATTTCGTGAATTTTCAGATTCCGTAAGAAAAATATTTTTAGGATGCTCCATTGTTTTAAAAATCGATCATTTATACTGAATATAATTTCTTGCGCAAAAATATATAATTTCTTGCGCAATTTTGGACAAGTAGGCGATGTACTTTGACGACACAAAACTTCAATTTTCTGATTAATTACCCTCCTTTACGACGTTGTCTTCCTTCCAAATGGTTTGAGGATGCTTCTTGATCATTTTAAAATATTTCTGAGGTTGAAAATACGTAAAAATTATCACAACAAAATTTTTTTGTGTTAGCCTACTTGTCCAAAATTGCACACGAAAATTTGGAAATTTTTTTTTGGTAATTTTTTCGCGTTTTCAACCTCTGAAATATTTTTAAAATAATCAAGAAACATTCTTAAACTATTTGGAAGGAAGACAGCGTCAGAAAGAGGGTAAATCGTCCGAAAATTGAAGTTTTGTGTCGTCAAAGTACATCGCCTACTTGTCCAAAATTGCGCAAGAAATTATATTTTTTTGCGCAAGAAATTATATTTTTTGCGCAAGAAATTATATACAGTATAAATGATCGATTTTTGAAGCAATGGAGCGTTCAAAAAATATTTTTCTTACGGAATCTAAAAATTCACGAAATTCGTATTTTTTAAACTTTGTTTGGTAAAATTCATGCTTCCGTTCAAAAGTTATGGACATTTAAAAATTTCAACTGCATTTTGCGCAAGAAGTTATATTTTTTACCCTATAAAAATTTAAATTTTTAAATTTTTAAATTTCGTTAAAAATTTAAATTTTGAAATTCTGAAAATTTTAAAATTTAAAAATTATTTTAAATACAAAATACAAAATTCAAATCCAAATTAAGCCATAAACAACTTCTTCAAATCATTTTAATCTAAAATTAATTACAAAAATTCTTCGAAATTTATAAACACACAAAAAATCCTCAAAGTCTTAACATTTAAGTATTTAAGATGCCAACTAGTCAAAAAGAAAACAAAATAACTCTTTTGATCTCACAAAGCAGATCCTTATAATCGAAATAATCTAACAATAAACTTGTGCTTTGCTCAGGAAGACGAAAAACGATAAAAGTAACATCAAAGCATATCCAAAAAGGAGAAGAAATCCGTTTCCTTTATCATTAAAGTATTAAAGCTTTCATCATCCGTAAATGGACAAGTTTCTTATGCTCTTTTACCAAACTATTTGTAACATCCACATAAAGCTTTAGAATGATGAGGACATAAGCAGACATTGTCATTCATGACTACAGCAAGCAAATATACTAAAGATATCAATTAAGTTCTCGAATGTTACAAAAGACATCACAGAGACAGAGACAGAGAAAAAAAGGGGTTCCTATTCACTTTGTGGAAATGGAGGCTTTTGACTTAAATAAAGAAAATCTCAAGCAGCACTTGTGATGATTTTCATTTCTTTGATGAAAAATGTCTCATGTTTTTCAGAATAAAGGATAATTTGACAAATTGAATAATAAAGCTTTTTATTTAAGCATGAGAAAGTTTTGAAGCTGTGTGTCAGTGGTGGGCAACCTTTTTTGAGTCTTGGAACATTTTGAGCATCTCCACATCACATACTGCATACCACATCAAACAATAATTCTCTTACGACACACAATAGTGTACCGCAGCACACAGGCTACCCACCACTGCTATAGATAAAGACAGGATTCTGAGTGGGATTGAATTTAATCGGAATTTAATGTTATTTTGAGTTCTTCGTTCTTCATAAACTGTTTTTGAGATGAAATGCTGAAATATTGTTTGTGATGTAAATACAAAGCTGTAGCCGATCGGAGGCGATGTAAAGATAACTACGTAATTTCTTAGGGGAGGAGGGAGGAAGGGGCGCTTAAAATTTTGTTAAGGGGTACACGTTTTGATTAACGTTCTAACGACACGAGATCAATCCCAGGGAGAGTCTCAAGTTTTGATTCATAATTTTAAAATTTAAAAAATTTAAAAAAAAATTTCAAAATTTCAAAATTTCAAAATTTCAAAATTCAAAAAAAAAAATTTAAATATTAAATTTAACTTTTAAAAATTTGAATTTTCAATTTTCCAGATTCAAAATGTTTTTGTGTTCCAAAGTACAAATTTTTAAATTTTAATTTTGGTTTTTAAATTTCCAAATTCAATTTTTTAGGTTTCTCAAATTCAACTTTTCAAATTTTTTAGTTTCAAAATTGAAATTTTCAAATTTTCATAATTCAAATTAAAGTTTAAATTTTTGAATTTTAAATTTCAAATTTCCAAATTTGGATTTTCGATTTTAAAAATTCAATTTTTCAAATTTCAGAGTTCAACTTTCTAAATTTGAATTTTTAATTTTTCAGATTCAAAATTCAAATTTTTAAAGTTTCAAAATTTCAAAATTTCAAAATTTCAAAATTTCAAAATTTCAAATTCAAATTTTTCAATCTTAAAACACAAAATTTTAAAATTTTAGAATTCAAATTCTCCAGTTTCAAAATTCAAATTTTCCATTTTAATCAATTCTTTTCAAATTTAAATCAGTTCACAAATGCGTCATGTTCTTTTAAAATCACACAAATCTACTCGATTAACTTCCTCCATTAGATTCACAACTTTTTCATCCATTCATGAGCATATCCAAGTCCTTTAAAGTCCTGTATACAGCATTCAAACAATGAATAACTAAGTAAGAAAAAAAGAGCTTTTTTCATACTACACAGAACAAAGGAACAAGAAATTCCATATTTGCCATATCTTATGCATGCATACATTCATATTATTATAGCAAAAAATGGAGAAAGGAATATGATTCGAATGAAAGTAAAATGTGAAATCTATGCAAAATAAATGGACATTTCTAAGATGCCAGAGTTTTCATATCAACATTTTATGGATATGATCATAAAAACGAGAAATATAAATGAAGGAAGGACGATGAAGAAGATTCTTTTTTTTATGTAATAATATCAAATCAAGAGAAAATGTAAAACTAGTCAAGTAGTTTGTGTATGGATGGATGAATAAAGTGCATTTTTAGTAGGGAAAATGATGATTTTGCTTATTGGGATTTGTGGAGTTTACAAAGTTGAGTTTTATAGGAAATGAAAGAATAACGAACTTATTGGATTTGAAAATTTCTTTAGATTTGAACTTTATAGGAAGTTTTTATAGGAAATATGAAAATTATCGAACTTTTCTGATTTGAATTTTATTTAAATTTGACTTTTAGGAAGTTTTTATAGGAAAAATTAGATTTGAATTTTATAGAAAATTTTTATAGCAAATTTAAAAATTAACGAACTTTCCAGATTTGAAAATTTTCTTTAGATTTGAATTTTATAGGAAATTTGTATAGTTAATCTAATAATTAACGAACTTTTCAGATTTGAAAGTTTTCTTGAGATTTGAACTCAAAATAAATTTTTATAGCAAATTTAAGAATCAACGAACTTTTCAGATTTAAAAATTTTCTTTAGATTTGAACTTTATAGGAAATATTTTTAGCAAATCTAAGAGTTAACGAACTTCTCAGATTTGAAAGTTTCCATCAAATTTGAATTTTATAGGAATTTTTTATAGCAAATCTAAGAGTCAACGAACTTTTCAAACTTGAATTTTATTGAAATACGAATTTTATAGGAAGTTTTTATGGCAAATCTAAGAATTAACGAACTTTTCAGATTTGCAATTTTCTTTAGATTTTAATTTAATACAAAATTTTTATAGCAAATTAACGAACTTTTCAAATTTGAAAATTGTTCATACCAAAAATTTTCTCACTTCGAAAAGTTTTTTCAACTTAATTCATTCTAGATCCACAATTTATGTTCAATTTCTATCAATTCCAACTCTACAACATGGCACAGACTGAATAAAGTACATCAGCAAGCTCCAATAATCCCAAATCACCATTATTTTCTACTTCCAAAATTCCAACCTCATTTTCATCCTTCCCTCCCATTTTTTTTTTGTGTGCCAAACAAAATGGCAACTATAGATTATTCTTCCTGCATACATCCATAATAAACTAGAAAATTTTTTCTCATTGTGGTATGATAAAAGTATTGAAGATCCATTTAATGTCCAAACATTGTAAACATGTTGGACCAATTTTCTATATTATGCATGTGGACAATAGAAATTGAAATTCGAACAGGAACAGTAATTTTCCAATAAAATCACGTATGTGGTTGTAATGAAGTCATAAACTTTCTAAATTGTTCCATGGTTACCATGGATGTATGTTTACATTTGATTATATTCATGAAAATTTTATTTCTGTAAATTTTAGATATTTCATCATATTCATCCGTTTTGCATTCCATTATCATCTATATTGTTATCTTTTTTTGTTGCCTTTTTTATCTTGATTTTTGAGATTTTGTGTTCTTGGGATGTTGGAACTTTGGGCATTTTGGGAGAAAATTGAAGTTGGCTGGGTCTCGAGTGTATTTGAGAGCTCGAAGTCGAGTCGAGTCGACTCAAGTCTACTTCAAGTGTATCGACTCTGGGATATTTTAAGGTATTGTGTATCTGTGATTGTGAGTCGAGGTGGCTCGGTAGCGAAATGGTTTCATACTTTGGTATTTAAGTATTGCAGTACCAACCCTGCGGTCATGGATTCGAGACTCATCAATAAATACTTTTTCACCTGTCCTTTTTTCGAATCATTACTTACTTTACTGGAATCATCATTTAACTTTGAGTCCAGGTTGCTATTTTGTATGCCTTTACTCTATTGCTTGCCAAATCACAATGTTTGTTCAAGCTTTTTTGAATCATATGCTGTTGAAACGCAACTCACCCTTTGTAGGCTAAAGACAATAAATCTGACAAAAGAGTCATCATAATGGATGATGTACATGGGTATCCGGGCGACACAAATGAAGAAGGCTACATCATGAAGCTTTTATGGCTTCTCTAGAGTTCTTTTATTGACACCAAATGGGTGCATTATGGCAATCATGTGGTAGAAGCGTATTCAAAGGTTTGAGAAGAATTGAATGCGCATATAGTATGAATATGGCAGGAGCATATTTAGGGAGATGGGTTTTGGTGAAGAAACTGTTCCTTTCCATTCTTTCGGAATATATTCTGCTACGTCTCTGCACTATGGAAAAAGCTTTCATTTGATATCAATACAAGAGCTTTTGTGCAGCTTTGAAAGCTCCATGGCAGAGCTCTCTTCATTTTAGTCAACCGGAGGATGTCCTTCAATATTTTTCTAATTTAGAGTAGGAGTTGATGCTGAGATATTGCATACATTCGTTTCTATTGAATGGTGTGGAAAATATGATTTTTAAGTATTCAAATCTTAATTTTCAAATTTAAAAAGTCCGCTATTAAAACGAAATTGACTCTTCAAAGCCAACTCAAATAGCACTAGTTGGTTAATCAATTCGAAGAACAGCACCAAGTCAGTGTGACTCTGATGATGGATTTAAACCGAATTTAGAATTTGGATATCCGGTTGTATCCAATTGGGAGGAATTTTGAAGGTAATAAAAATTTTTGACTACACCCCTGTCGGGTATTCTACACCTGCTCACAACATATGCGCCCTATTCACAACCAAATCAAAGCAATCAACAAGAACTTAGCAACAATTTCATCTCATCTCTCAGCACGAGATCAACCGCCATATAATTTTGTTTTACTGTTTATTGGAATGTTGTTGCGGTTAAAAAAATTCGTTCCTTCATCTCTCTGCTGCATCATTCAAAATAACAACAAAAATATGTTTAGCACGGTTGTCATATTCCTCGTCGGTTTTTCGATTTAAAAATTTTTTTTTACATGATGTCATTTTTATTTGATTGAAGAGATGGAAAAAAGGCTGTCGACATCAGCACAACTCCCCTAGTCACAATTTCTTACATTATGATGAACAAGAATAAGAATGGCAATAAGAATGATAGTAATGATGAAGAGAAAGACCCAAACCGTTATTGATTTCCCATTTTCATGAGAATGAAAATATTCTGCCTGCCTGCCTGCCTCTCCTATATACACGCTTCGTCATCGAACGTTAAACGATTCGACGGGGACGAAATTTGAAGGAACAAATATTTTCCATTCTTTATTTTTCTTTCAGTCTTTAAGTTGAGGATGTATTGTTATGATTAAGATCTTTTTAAATAGGCAACAAAACATGAAGTTGATTGGAAAATATCGTGAGAGGATGATGTGGATTTATGACGCATTTTTAGATTTGTTTGACAATGATTTATCTTAACAGGCAAAGACCATGCTCTCTAGAGCTTAATAAAATGCTCGGGAGCATTGATCTCAGCTTATTCTGAACTTGTGAGAATGTTCCATGTCTGCTAGGGTTAAAGTTCGTTAAAAACTCCGGGCTTACAGCTCAAAATTGCAGGTCTAGGAATCTTAAATGAAGAAAGTCTAGGCTTTCGCTTCTTAGATGAACACTTCAATAACTATGACATTGATACAAAGAACAACAGTGTTCGCGAAAGACACACGACACATAAATGACCAAAAATTCAGCTCATGTCAGAGTAACTCTAGTTTTAAGCCAGCTTTGATGAAGTTCGGTCTCAGATCAGAACTAAGACTGTAAGCCAGATATGACGAATTCGACGCCAAATCAGAAGTCAAGTCGACCTAGGGCTGGATATTTTAACATTTCTCCACAGTGAAGTTCACAAAGATAGTCTGAGTCTGTCAAAAATCGAGAGTGTTTCGAGATATCTTTAACTTGTCTAAAGAACCCTTAAAATCTAAATCGATGTTGGTCAATTTTCTAATTTCTGGTTTTCAAGCTCTCGTTGTTGATGGATTATAAGAAACACACTTAAAAGTGAAGCAGCTTTTAAAAAGTATCAAAATCTGACTAGACTTTCTCAGGAATCGAACCCTGGACATTACGGTTGACTGACCAACATTCTAATTACTGCCCCATTATTATATTACTTAATTACTTCCTTGAAGAAGGCGCACGAATGCAAATTGCCCCATTTAATGCTCGTTCAATGCTGGATCTATTTTTTGATAACCTTTGGCAGTTTCTAGCTCCCTAGAACTTGAACTCGAACAGCTAAAGGACCGTTCAGCTATTACGGCTAAGGGGTCTAATTAATCAACGGATCCTATCTGAGTCTTTAAAATATAAAAGGAACTTAAAAGCAACATGTTGATTCGTACACGAATCTTCGGATGTTCACCACGACAAACTATGGACATCAACTCAACATCTTCGCATCTGCCCACCAAAAGAATTTTTTCTTTCTTTTTCAAGAACCTTTTTCACTTTTCCAAACAAAAAAAAAGTCTTCCATTCTTCTTTTCTTTTGTTGTTGCTCCTATTGCTCAATCTTCCATTCCCTTAATACTTCTTATTTTTCCCTTCGTCATCATCTCGATGGCATTAGATAAGAAGGGAAAATAAAATAAAGAAAAATAATAAAAAGTACACACATGTGTGTATGGGGGAGGAGGGGGAGGAGGGGATGATTCGAACATGAAATAAGAATGGACATTCAATAAGAATGAGAGGTTGAATGCCAACAATCAGTGTGGCAATGTATATTTGTGTATGTTATAATCTGTCCCTTATGTGACATGCCCCAATATTATCTCTGTGTGCGCCAAGGAAATAATCAAGCCTAGACAAAAAAAAATGTCTTAACTTGTTTCGTGCTTTATAGACATAGTTTTACTCCCGACATTATAATTGTAGTCACACAGAGTCTGTAATCAATGAACTGTAATCTAATTAAATTGTCGTAAAATGATGATGATGTCGATAGATAAAAAAACTAAAAATGTTAAATGGATCTTTGGGAATTGAGTTTCTATCCGAGACTTCTTCTTGTTATTGGTATTTTGTATTTTATTAGACAGAAGAGTGTAGTTTGGTTTAGTGATTAAGAGATAGTCCCGATCGGCACATGTTGAAATGTTGAGATGGCAATGCGGCAGTTTACTTAGAACTAAGTGACAGCTAAGTCTCCCTTGCCTTTATACATCCGTGGGTAACAAGGCTTTAATGCCCACCCTGACAATCCTAGTCACCCTCGCTACCCTGGTCACTCTTGTCTCCCTAATCACCATGGTCACTCTGGACACCTGGTTAACCCTGTTCACCGGTTTAATCCTGGTAACCCGGTTCGTTCTGATCACCCGATTCATCCTTGGTTGCCCGGTTCGTCCTGGTCACCCGGTTCACCTTGGTCACCCGGTTCACCTTGGTCACCCGGTTCACCTTGGTCACCCGGTTCACCTTGGTCACCCGGTTCACCTTGGACACCCGGTTCACCTTGGTCACCCGGTTCACCTTGGTCATCCGGTTCACCTTGATCACCCGGTTCACCTTGGTCACTCGGTTCACCTTGGTAACCCGGTTCACCTTGGTCACTCGGTTCACCTTGGTAACTCGATTCACTCAGATCACCTGGTTAACTCTGGTCACTTGGTTAACCCTAGTCACTCGGTTAACCTTGGTCACCCAATTAATCCTGGTCACCCAGTTCAACCTTGTCACCTGATTAACCCTGGTCACCCTGTTCTCTTTGGTCTTCCGGTTCACCCTGGTCACCCTGTTCATTCTAGTCATCCGGTTCACTCTGGTCACACGGTTAAGTCAGATCACTCAGGTCACTCAGTTCACTCATATCATCCAGATTACCCAGGTCAACCTGTAAAACCTGATCACCCGGTCCACTCTAATCGTTTGGGACACACTGATCACCCTGGCCGCTTAATTCTAAATATAAAACTGCTAATCTCCGTATTGCCAACATTCCAACATGTGTCGATCGGGACTATAAACCTTTAACTCTTCAACTCAATCTTGAGATAAATTTAATCAATATTATATTGACTAAAATGGCATTTGATGTTGCTATAGAGCTTACTTACCCAATAAATCCACCATCCTCCTTTCCACCATTCCCAACAACCCCCTAAATCCAGCCCATTTTTGAAAAGGATAATGATGAATAAATTGAAATAGGGAAAAATAAAAATTAATTTTCTTCAAGCTATGCGAAAAGCGGATTAAGACAATCTTATGAAAATTGACAAGCTACAAGTTCAAAAATAGAAACTTCATGACAGGTGGATTGATTTTATTTTGATGTAATTTAAATGAGATTTTTCGTGAACCTTGAAACACATTTTATTTTGGAAAGTTATGGAATGCTTAAGAATGAGGGGAGATTAGATGAATATTTTGACAAGCAATAAAAAGGCAATGAAGGAGGGGAGGAGAGAGTATATGTGTCAAATGAGATGAATTTAGTGTAAATGAGGAAAGTTAAAAGATGATGAAGTAGAGTGGGAACTGGGATACTTACTTCCTTACTTCGCTCGTCGTACAGATCAAGTGTGATCCATGGCGTCCCTCAGTTGGTTCCTGAAGTTGGCTCTATCGCTAGCAACCGCTTGCCAATTACCAATTTCAAGTGAGACACTATCTCTATCGACAGCTTTCTTCCAAGAGTTCTTTGGAAGTTCCTTCTTAAAGGAAACTGGGATATTGAGTTTAATGTTGGGAAATCGGTCAATGGGAGAGTAAGGCCTTGATGACCCAGTGGACAGGAGATCGATCTAATCTCTGTTTTCTAAGGATTAGGGTTCAATTCCCACTAGAAGAAGACAGTCATTTTATGGGAACTTTAGTTCGATTCTCACCAGAAATCGAGAATTTGATTAAAGTTTGAGTTCGATTCCTGACAGAAGTCGATCATTTTACGACGAATAGGATTCAATTCCTTCCATATTCAGTGATTTTAATGAGAATTTGGCATAGATTCCTGCAATTAGTCGATCAATTTATGAGAACCTAAGTTCGATTCCCAAAAGAATGTCGATCATTTCATGAAAATTTGAGTTCGATTCCCACAAGCAGGCTTGCCTCTCAACTATTAGATAGTGAATACTGTCGATATGACAAGGATCCCCACAGTGCTCATGAAGTTGTTATCGGCTGTCTCGAGTAGGACAATAAGGGAAAACCGACAGAGCAACACAGAATGGCAGTGGTGCCCCGGCGACCATGTTGTGCTGTTGGATCTTATTTCTTGAAAGCAGAATGACCCTAAAGACTCTTGATCACTTCCTTACTGTAATTGTTCATGAATCCATATAAACTATCCACAGTTCCTGATTGACTCAGTTCTAAGATCAACAAATCTTCAATTCTCCATTTAAACTGCATAACTTATCCACAAGCCATAAATGAAGCTCCTCTCCACCATGAATACCAAAACTCTTAATAACGACATTATCTCTACATTCCAAACTTTTCCAATTAATTTCAATACCTCAATTATGAAATCCACACAATTTAGGATGAAAATTTAATCAATTTCACATCGTATCTGGTCTCCAACAATGCGGACTACTCTCATCTACAGCAACAAACTGTCAAGTTTCCACTGTTCAATTAAATTTCATCTGAGATTCTATGTCAGGGGTGGACAACCTGTGTGTCGTGGTACATTAGTGTGTCGGAAATACAATGGAATTTCATCTGAGATTCTATGTCAGGGGTGGACAACCTGTGTGCCACGGTACACACTGGTGTGCCGGAAAAATCATGAACCGTACTTCGTGTGCGGTATTGAGTGAAGCTTGCCGCGTTCTTAGGTGTGGACCGTAAAACAAAAGGTTGTCCAACCCTGCAAAAAAGTCAAGAATTTCTCCACTCATTAGTCATCAGTAATTCTCACCATGTACTCGCTACGTGCATTTATTGAATTCTCAAAGCACTTAATTAAACTTGCACTCGATTTTCTATGAATGCATATAGATATGCTGCACGTTCACCTTCCAGAACATTAAATTACGGTTGAGATATGAAATAAAAAAGAACTATATAATAAATTACTATTATGGGAAGCGGAAATTACAATGAATAACCTCTTTCAATTTTAAAAAAAGCTGTAACTGTAAGCTGTGCTTTTATATCAACGGTAAAGGATTCATTCTGGGATTGAAAATTTGCAGTTAAAGCTTAATAGATTAAATTCTTTTAAAATTCCCGTTTTCACTCTTGACATCCGACATTACATCAAAATGGATGGAATGGAAGATGTTGTTCATATAAAATAGTGGAATGTCTTCCTGGATGTCTTATTATACTATAAGGGAGCTTGAGGAATGAAAGGAATTAATTTTATGTGGATTTAGAAGTAAACGGTTAACCTGAGAAGTAAAATGCAGCGAAATTGCAAGTTTCGTCATAAAAAAAAGTTTGAATTCTGCCATAATCGAGTTGCTAGCAGAGCTTCATGTCTTGTCCTCAATACGGCTAAGTGCCGGTGACCTAGAGTGCACGCTGTGTTATTCGGGCTAAAAAAGGTTTTAAAATCCAAAAAGGTACAAGTAATCAATCATCAGTTGAGACTTATATATTTTTTAAGAATGGGATTTGAACCCGAGTCTTTACGTGAATTTTACAAAAATCATTCCTTAGCTTAATTGATTGAGTTGCAATTAGTTGATAATTAGGTACTGAATTAAGCGTCAATATTAACTACTAGAGTATCTGGAGCGCCCGTGGCTCCCCATCTTCAGAATTATCAGCTTCACATGGCTTCACACGGCTTCACATAACTTCACATTACACCCTGATACCCCTCAATTTTCGGCTTCACATGGCTTCACAAAATGGCTTCACATGGCTTCCGTTCTTGTATCAGCAAAGGAATTGGGTGTTTATAATATAGATTAAGTATCAATAATAACTATTACTTAACGGAATAGAGTTGTAGCTGGGGGTGAGACACAAGCTTAATATGCTGCCCTTGGTTAGAATCTAAAAGGGAAAAAGCGTACTGGTGCTCCAACATGGCAGTAAGGATGCAACATGGCGTAAGAGATAATGAAGGAATGCCAGTTAGATGTCAAAACTGTGAATCTGTACAAGCTTTGTGATACAGCCAGCAACAGCGTCAATTGGAAAGCATTTTTAGCAATCTAGGCTCGAAGTTGGAGCATGTTTCCAGTAAGTATGTATTGACTATTACTTCACTGGTCGAACACATCAATTGCGATTCATGACCTTACTTAGTCAAATGCCATCATATCTCTATCAACAGCTTATTTCCATGAGTTCTAAGGTATGTACGGCATTTAGTTGTCAAAATTAGATGAAAAGGTATCCTCTGTATTCGTCTCTAGTCCAGGATTCTCCCGAAACATCCTTTAAGTGGAGTCAAAGCAATTTAAATTATTTTGAGCTTCACAACAGCCTAAATGAGGTTGATGCCAAGTTCCAACTCAAACAGCTACTGCGCATCAACCTCACAAACATCTGACAAATCTGCCTAAACCCAAAACTTCTTCAAAATCTCATAAATTCTCTGAAATTAGTAAAGTTATTCTTCTAATAGTCCAAAATAAAAAAACAGTCATCCTTCCTTTCATACCTTCCAATTTGCCAACAATTCATTTTTTTATTTCCTCAATTTTCTCATCTTCCATCCTCCTTTACATTTCAAATCCTCAGGATGAAAATGTAAAAATAAATTTCTCATTATTTTACATTTATTCTTATTCATGCCTTATCTTGGCAAGGACAGGAATTTTTTTTCCTTCCGATTTTTGTCTCTGGCGTTGTTTGTTTGGATGTCAGGCCACCTTTTTAAGAAGAATGATTATGAGCAAAAAATGATACATTTTTTTCTATTCAATTATTTCTTCATCCTGTTCCTTTCTGCACGACAATATGCTTTGTGTCATTCGCTAACAAAAAAATATTCAGAGAGGATGGAAAATTAAATTGGTTCCGTAAAAGAATGTTGAATATTTTTATGGTTGTGGATGAAAATATGAGTTTTTTGGGGATTTAAAATTATTTGAATTGTGAGCTGTAACTAGATTTAGTCAAATTCCTGAACTTCGTCTAAATAATGACAGCATAAGCTTGTTTTTCTGGAATTGAATTTTAATCTTCAAAACGGATATGATAAGTAGGAATAATTCTGACATTTGATGGAAAGCAATATCTTAGGCTGAGAAACTAATACCGTAACCTAAACTGTACGGTAATACCGGGGTATCCGTACAAATACTGCCAAATACCGTGGTACTTCATATAAATACAGTCAATACCGCCTAGTTTCTCAGCCTGGCAAAAATCATTGCTTATCTGAAACATTCATAAATTACGTAACGCTTAAGGGAGGAAGAAAGGTTTAAAAATTCTGAACGTTCACTTACCAAACCCTAACATGCAAAGAGCGTGCTCTTAAGACAGGAGACTCAGTGGAAGGTTAGAGCAATGCTCACGAGCTTCCTCATCTAAAAGGAGAGGAGTCAAGCCTCAGTTTTGCTGAATACACTGACGACTGTCGGCTACTGATCATTTCTACAAAAATCCATAAAATTTGCTACATTACTTAAAACGAGATAGTTTGAAGGTGCTGTAATATTAGTGCGTCCATCTGCTGTATTTTTGCCTAAAAGCTGCTGTACTTTTCTCCCTTGCTGCTGTGTCCTCAAAAGCCTCAAAATGTCCCGATTTTTTTTCGAAAATCCTCTGGCCACCCTATGTAAACTTTTGGCTTACAGTAGAAAATAAGTTCACATTGAGTGCAAAATTGAGCAATATCAGGTAAAAATACCGCTTTTAGGTACCGTAAACAGGTTTACCTGTACCATGACAGTATGATCTTTGCCTAATAGGGATCATGCAGTTTGGCAATTTCTTTACAAGTAGTTCAATTTATAGGACCAGATTAAATTTGTAAAAACTTTGAACGAAAAACTTGAGAGTTTGAATAGAACTGCACATTAGTATATTGTAGCTTGCAGTTAGTGAGTCGAGGACACATGCTACTGAATGATCCCTATCGATCTGTCTTGCATCGAGTGGTCGATGCAATTTCCTCAGCAACATCCTTATAGTTCTTCTAAAACACATCTCTTAAGCTATATATCAGGTACACTACACATCATAAAAAAACAACCAATTCCTGCCATAAAATTACTGAAATTTTTAACTCTTTTCATTCCATATCATCCCCAAAAAAAAAAAAAAATCTTTGTTTCATCATCAACATAAGCAATTTAATGTGTCAGAGGAAATTAATCTTCATTTTTCTTCATGTCTTCTTTTTCCGTCCATAAAAAATGAATGTGTATACGAGTATGTACGTGTAATTTCTACATTAAAGGTTAATATCACTTAGGTGGATTATCTTTATGTTTTTTGGTTGTGCTTGAGGGGGTTTAGTTGTAATTTGTTGGTGGATTTAGACGTGCTGGTCAAGAGAGTTTTGAGTATTTTTGGATATTTAATGATGATAAGGTGGTGCTTGTAGATATAGATGGGATGTTGGTGAGTTGTGCTTAGGCTCTGGCACTTTAGGATGTCATATGGCGTAGAAATGGAGGATAAGGCTAGACATGAATCTGACAAAGGACCAAAATCTGTAAAGTCTGACCTCAAATCCGGCTCATGTCAGTCTAAAAGCCAGATTTATGGCTATTTCTAAGCCATATGGCTACCGAGACCATATATTGACTTAGTAGACCAACAATACTGCTCATTATGCCTGCTATGAAGCAATATAGGCATGAATCTGAAAAAGGACCAGACTTTGTAAAGTCTGACTTCAAATCTGGCTCATGTCAGTTTAAAGTCAGATTTATGGCTGTTTCTGTGCCATATGGCTGCCGAAACTCTTAATTTACTTAGTAGACGAACAAAACTACTTATAATGACTGCCATGAAGCAATATAGTTGAATCTTGAGCTTTAACTTCCAAAAACTTTACTCCGATGCTGTAGCCATCAAAATTCAGCAATTACTAAGATGCCATACCTCAATTCGACCTAGAAACAGCAGAACTTGGCACTTATAAGAAATAGCAACAAACTTCCATCATTACATTGAATCATATCTCATAACTATTGACAACCATCAAATTATCCCCAAAAAAGCAGCCTTTTATAAATGAATATAACCTCAAAAAAATCAACATAACCTCAAATATCTCTTAATATCCATCTTGAAAAATTCAAAAGCAATTTCTATTTCTATACAAAGCATAAAAAACAAGCTTTTGGCCTTTTTTTCTCCTTAATTCTCTTCCATTTAAAAATGAATTTGTCATCATGCTGAACATCTCCCGAGAAAAAATAGATCATGAGAATAAACAGTAGTACAAAGCATAGAATCCGAATGAAAAAAAAAGTGTAGACATAAGATGTCGCCAAACAAGAAGAAAAGAATGATTGTGAAAAAATGTTTCCCAGTTATTTTTACTTCCTTCTCTTTGGCTCCCCCTTCATTATAAACTTATACGAACACAATCATCATTGCCGACAGTATTGTGAGCATGTTGAAAATTTTTATTACTTGACTCGGAGGATGATTAAGGAAGGAGATTTTAAGGGTGGTGAATTAGTAAGGCGCATGCTTTTGCTGGAAATTAAGTTCTTTTGGATTAACGGCTTTTAAAAATTCAAATTTTATTTGTTAAGAATTAAAAATTCAAATTTAAACTGTCATTTAAAATTCAAATTTGAATGAAAATTTAGTTACAAAATTCAACGGTCTTAAAAAATTCAAATTTTAACCGTCATGATAGATTCAAATTTGAATGCACTCAGTTACAAAATTTTAGGTTTCCAAAATTTCAAATTCTAACTGTCATTTAAGGTTCAATTTTGAATAACTTCAGTTACAAAATTTAACGGTTTTAAAAAATTCAAATTTTAACTGACAAGTTAGCTTCAAATTTGAATTCATTCAGTTACAAAATTCAACGGTCTCCAAAAATTCAAATTTTAAACGTCATCTAAGATTCAAGTTTGAATGCATTCAGTAATAAAATTCAAAATTTGTTACAAAATTCAACGGTCTTTTCAGATTTAAATTTATTTTTTTAAAATTTAAACGGTTTTTTTTAAAACTCAAAACTCCAGTAATTCAATTGCAGCATTTAAGATGCTGTACATTGAAGCACCCATCCTCTCCATTCCCATATCACTTGACAACGGTACTCTTTCACCCCATCAAGCTTCAAGCTTCAACAATGAGTCCATAAAAATGTTGAATATAGTTGGAATATAGGAACGAGACTAAAAAAATTACAAAAAAAATTGTGAACGAGATGATGGTTTATATAAATATAGATCGGATAGCACAAGCAATTGCTTAGCAATAGCTGTAATTTCCTCTTTAATTTCCATTTTCAATTTTCTCATCCAGTTGTGCAGTTTAGTACAGAGTTGGAAAATAGGCATCTGTGACAGGCGAAAACTGTACAAATTCTTGATAATTTGTATGGTTTTGTAAAAAAACTTACAAATTATTAAGAATTTGTAAGGTTTTTGCCTGTTTTTTTATTACAAAACCATACAAATTATCAAGAATTTGTACGGTTTTTGCCTGTTTTGCAACTCTGTTTCAGTATATAAGCAATTATTGTTTTACAACATTTAGCTTGAAAAAAGCACATTTTGTAATTCCAGAACATTGAGTTCTGGCTGCTCTTTTCATTCCCTTATTTAGACAAACAGACGTGGCAAGCACAAAGCAACCAAAAATAATTTCATTGATTGACATCAAATTAGACAGATTAAAAGCGAATGTAAAATTGAGCAATTGACGATTGACAATGAAGACATGCCACCATTATCTCTACGAGTATCTTGAGATAAAAATCAATAAAAAAGATGTAGAAGACAGTAATGAGACAAGTTCATTGACAAAGACATAATCGTTGAAAAAAATAATTGATCGATTGAGAGTCTAGATGAAGTATTTTTGGGGAAGGGAGATGTAAGGCTGTTTAATAAGCTTGAGTGGCACAATTTAGACTATTGTAAAGTGCCAAGATACAAAGTTATTGGCATGTCCTGCCGGTATTGTAATGGCACTCTTGGCAATTTTATAGAGGTTTGATGACTCTTTTAGGATAATTGGATATATTGAGTAGCTAAAAAGCATTTAGTATCAGAAAGTAGAGAATGTTGAGAGAGATACAACCCTTTTTTCGATGGTACTTCCTTAATTTTTCTATACATAAACCTGATTCTGATCTAGTGAATTTATGCCCTTGTATACTTATAAGACGACTGAAGGGTCCAGCGGTATGAGCCAGACACTGTGATTAATAATCTATTGTTTCACATTCTTTACACATAATCACAAAGTGAACTCAATTTTATATAGATTCAAGTCGACTCAATTTTTCCTTACAAAATCCGAATCAACTTTGAGCTCTGCTTTAGATTTACAGTTTATAGTAAGTTTTGAGTCACATGCAAAATCTGCGCATTGCAAGGATCTGAATACGTCATGAGACCTGATTTAAGTCTGTCATAAGACAGATGACCTAAAAAAGAGCTTCAAAAGTTAGACACGACCTGGTATTGAGCCCAGAGGTCGGTTTATTAACCTACCCGGGATAACCTACACTGCCCTACTTTAACTAGGAAGATATAGTTTTCTTAAGATACTTCACTTACTCTGGCTGCCTTAGGATACCCTATTTCACTCTATCTTAGGTATCCTAAGTTTGGAAATTGGGACATCCTAGGATAGTCAAGGTTTTTATTTCGGTAGCAATCCTAGACATTACTCTAGACAGATATTTGGGTAGGTGAGCACCCTTGGATACCCTAGGCAAAAATTCTAGTTTGATATCCTTGGATAGAACTTCCATCATGGGCAGAGTAGAGTAGAGTCTCCCAGATAGACTAAGAAATCAGTCCCAGGACCTTTGGGACGTAAGGCCAACACACTCTCATTTAGGTCACTAATCCCATTTCACCGCTTGTTGACTGCTTGTGCTTTTCATGTGTCCATAAATAGAATAAATTCAATTCCTCTCCAAAATTCATCAACCTGCGTATATACACATCACAATAAAACAAGGACTATTATCTGTCTGCTCAAAAACAAAAAAAAAAGCAAAAAATGACAAGTGGAATTGAATGAAAAATGAATTTTAAATTACCCGTACATGAGATGACCACATGTTGAGTTCTGTACATGAATAAATGATTCTAAAATTTCCATCAAATTGTCATTAATAAAAATTTTTTTATTTCCATAAATTCTAATTTGCAGCACTGCCAAAAACTTTTTTTTATTGTTTTTCTGTTCCTCAAAACAAATTGAAAATCTAATTTGGATTCATTTTAAATTAATGAATGCCTGGAAATGGACACAATCACCTTTATTATAATAAATGTCCAATTTTGTGTGCATTGACATTTCTTCATTCCAAAACTTTGGAGAAAGTTGCCAAAAAAAGAAAAGGCTTCTCTTTGCTAAAGACTTGTTGATGGCTTGTTGATATTCCGATTTTATTTCTTGTTCTATTGGATATTCTCCTTGAGATTTCTTTTCATTCTTTCTCTTTTTTTGTGCAGAGTAAACGAAAATAAAATTTTGGATATCTTGTCTATGGGAAGCGTTTTTATTTGACTTTTAAGTGCCTTTGATTCTTATGGCATGAAAATGATCTCAATAGACTAATTTTCAATGTCCTTGTGGATTTTTTTAGAATGAGAGAAAATCATTTTATTGGAGTTACTCGAGTGATGCAAATGAAGAAGGCTTTGATATAGAGCATTTAAGGCTCCGCTTATTTCCTTACTTTGCTGGTCGTACAGATCAAGTGTGATCCATGGCGTCTCTCTAAGGTTTAGTTAAAGATCTTTTAATAAGATCAAAAGGAAGGCACATTCGTGTGGATGCTATGTAACACTCATTTGGATGCCACACGGAAGCGGGTCGCTCTGTGACTCAGTGTCAGTATCACAGTTGTCACAATGTCACACTGTCACAGTGTTATAATTCCACATTGTCACAGTGTTACAGTGTTACAGTGTTATAGTGTCGCAGTGTCACCGTGTTACAATGACACAGTTGTTACAGTGTCACAGTATCACAATATCACAGTGTTTTAGTATCACTGTGCCACAGTGTTATACTGACACATTATCACAGTTGTTACAGTGTCAAATTGTCACAGTGTTACAGTGTTAATGTGTTTCAGTCTCATAGAGTCACAGTGTCACAGTGTCAGAGCTATCACAGTGTCACAGTTGTCACGAGTATCAGTCTCAGTCTCGGTCTCGATCTCAAAAATTTGTCGATACCGTGACTTCCGAAAACTCTAATTACAACCTTTATTTGTATATTGACATGCAGATATGTTTTTAATGTATGAGTTGTAATGTAATGCACTAAGAGTTGACATATCACATACACTTAGTGATTTAAAACTCATCCTAACTATTCATACATTTCACAAATTTTAACAAAAAATTTAAGATACAGCCACTAAATGTGCTCAATGAGCTAGAAAGCTCAAACATATTCGAAATTTAATTTTTAATTAAATGAACAAAATTTTATGAATCGAATAAATTGCCAACCACCTTAATTGGGTAACTAATTTGATATTTAAACAAAGTGAAAAATTATTTCAAATGGAAATAAGTTTGCAATACCTTTTTTTGACTCTAAATTTGTACAGCCAATTGATTTGATGCTTTCTGTTTTATAGTTAGAGATGTGGTATTGGTTTTGACATGTGTGGATTGAATGAAGTTTGAATGGATTTTTGAAATGGAAGTGATTCTTTGAAGTTTCGTATTTCATTTCTGTTAAGTTTTAATGAAGTGAAAATGGATGAAGATGTTGGAAGTTGTTCTTGAGATTTTTGACTTTTTAGCAAATTTCATGGCAAGTTTCAAATTAGTTTGACATAAATGATAAGCTTATAATTAAACTAATCCCCGTCACGGAGTTTTGCGGAACTCTCTATATTTGTGTAGCTCGAGAACATTAGAAATGGATTCCTTTAATGGCTTGCTAATGACTTTTTAATGGTACATCATTGGGTATGCAATAATAAGGGGGATGCATAAAATATACAACTTATATATGGCACTCAGCCATAACTTCAAGTAATCTTCGATAGCTCAGAAAAAGGAGCTTGCGATCGAAAATAGTAGGACGTGAGTTCGAGTCCCACTCGTGATCTGTTATTCAGAATTATACTTTTTTCTGTTAGATCAATGAGCGTTACCCCGGAAAGCACATGACATAACTCAGGTTTTTGGGTTTCATCGAATCTAACTGGAGACAAGAAGCCATGCCAAGCAAAATCCAAGCTGCCCTGGAGTAAGAGTCAAGCTTCCTTGCGGCAAAAGTCAAGCTGTCCTGGGAACAGAATCAAGCTGGCCTGAGATCAGAGCCAAGCTGACCTGGTCCCTTCAGTTAAGCTGACTTAGGACCCAGAGTCAAGTCTGACCTGGTACCCAGAGACAAGTTTGACTTAAAATTTATCCGCATTTACCTGCATTTACGTGCATTTGCAAACAAGTTTCACCCCTTGGCTCTTAGATGGGGGATGGGTTGTTACCTCAAGGTTCTCAAGCTTAAGAAAAGCAGAAAGATCAAACAGACAATTTTTACCATTACATAATAAATCCACGACCCCCTAACTAGTCCCTATACAGGAACAACTATGAATTAAATCAACCTGCTAAAATTTTACATTAAATTTTGATAATTTCATACAATCCATAAGCTGATTACAAAACTTATTATATCCATAAGTATGAATGAAACTTAAATTTAAGCATTATTAAAATTTCAAAAGCTTCAAAATTACAGGAAATATCATCATGACAATGTAATGTTAACATACATCAATGGTAATTGCATTATAATGATGTTGCCAGTTTACGCTAATTACGAGTGCAAATTTCAAAATTATTTTAAATAATTTGCTAGAGAATGAACTCGATGGCATGTGATGTTAACGTAGTCAGTTGTCAATTATGAGACTTTAAAATGTTTGCTTTAATTGATTGACGTTAAAGTGTGAGTAAAGGTTTGGATGGATTGTAATGTGAATTTCTGGGAAAGCACGAGCAAGAAATTGCCAAAAATCCAGTCTTAGACTAATTTGACTTTGGGGACCAGGTTAACTAGGCTCTGGGTACCAAGGTCAGACTTAACTCTGGGTGCCAAGTCAAACTTGAGTCTGAATACCAGGTCAGACTTGACTATGGGTACCAGATCAGACTTTACTCTGGGTACCAGGTCAGACTTAACTCTGGATACCAGGTCAGACATGACTCTGGGTACCAGGTCAGACTTGACTCTGGGTACCAGGTCAGACTTGACTCTGGGTATCAGGTCAGACTTGACACTGGGTACCAAGGTCAGACTTAACTCTGGGTGCCAAGTCAAACTTGAGTCTGAATACCAGGTCAGCTTCACATTGAGTACGAGGTCAGTTTGACTCTGGATACCGGGTCTGCTTGTCTCTGGGTACCAGGTCAGACTTGACTCTGGATACCAGGTCAGACATGAATCTGGGTACCAGGTCAGACTTGACTATGGGTACCAGATCAGACTTTACTCTGGGTACCAGGTCAGACTTGACTCTAAGTACCAGGTCAGACTTGACGGTGGGTACCAGGTCTGACTTGACTCTAAATGCAGAAATATGCGGGTAAATGCGGCTACATCCAGATACATGCGGATAAATTCAGATAAATCAGGGTAAATGCGGATAAATGCGGATAAATGCGGGTAAATGCGGATAAATGCGGATAAATTAGTGTGAATTTCTGGATGAAGCTTTTGAATTAGTTTTCCTCTCTAGGGTTAAGAACCACTCTGTATTATTACCCAATCTGACATTATATGCGGAATGTATGCAACCTCGATAAACAGCCCCCCACACCAACTACATTACTAATTCCAATTAACAAGAAATTGCAATTTAAGAGCTTACATTGAGCACATGTGCAACAAGGTAGACACAGCAAAATTGTAAAATTTTTCCAGCAATAAAAAAAAGTGTATTTCCATCACACACGGTGCAGTAAATTGAGTGTCGGAGCTGTAATCTTATTTATGTAATACCACATCACATCATTTATTGCATTATAAACATCCATCTCATTACTTCTTCTTTTTTCCTCGTTCACTTCCTTACAATATTAAACAAAAGTGATCATAAACATCCACATTGTGTGTGCTGTATGCTTGTCTGTAACACTAGTTCCTTTTTTGCCAGACTCTTTGTAATTTTTTTTTGTGTGTGTATCAAAACCATCGCTGTGTTAATGTTTAATGACTGAAACACATAAAGGAAGTGTGCAACAGACACTTGGAACTGTAATGCATCTGGGTTGTAAAAAAGAGAATTTCTGACAACACGAAATCATATTTTTCACTATTGTTGGGGATGTGAGATTATGCTGGTTGTTAGGGGAGAGATTTTGGATGTGACAGGGGTTGTTGGAGGGTGAAATGATGGGTAGTAAAAGTAAAATAGCTTATAGTTATCTATCTTATCCCCACCCGTCTTGTAATTCTCTTCTCCTTAATGTACCAACCAGACAATACTTTCTGCTTGCTTCTTGCTATAGTGAAAGTGTTAGGTAACGGTGACCCACTACATGCTGACCGTAGCGCAACTCTATGACGCGATATTCATAGCCTATGGAAACTACATAGCCGTTATATTATAAATGGATGTTCATATTTCCGAACAGCACAACTTGTTTGCTAGAGCACCGCTTAGTTGTCATATTAACGATAAGAAGAAGATTTGCCACATTGTGCAGCTCAGATACTACTTACTTATTGGAACCCTGCTCCGACATGAAGCCTAGGTTGCTACAAAATGCTTTCTGCGGCTCAGATGCATTGTAGGCTATCTTCCCCATTCTCCCATAAACGTTACATAATTTCCGAAAACTCCCCAATATCTTCTTATACCCCTAAACTATATTAAATTCATTTCCACTTCTTGTACCCCTTAAAAATCATTAAATTATTCATCCAGTCAACCCAAATTTAAACTTTTAACCAACTTCCAACAAAACAAAGAATCTCTATTGACCTAAAATTTTTCCAAGAAATGTTTCTATTTTTATCAAAAATTTCCATCGAAAAACTAACTTTTTGGAAGCAACAAGCTAGACAAATTAATCCAATTTCCTTCGAAAATGAAGAAGAAACATCGTTCACTGTCAATAAGGAAAAAGAAATCAAATTTGAAAGTTAAGAGAAAGTTTTAAGAAACTTCAAAGAAGCAGTTGTTGGACTAAGATAAAAAGTTAAATTTTGGATAGGTTTTTGTTATGTTTGGGAATTTAATTGATGAGTGGAAGTGGGTTGGTGGTGGAATAGTTTGATACTTCGATACCTAATTATTGTGATATCGACCAAGTGGTTTTGGGTTCGATTCTTGACGGGAGAACCTCTTCACTTGTTCTTTTTCGAATAATGTAGTGGAAATAGGACTCAAAGTCATCTTTTGTATACTGCAGGCAGTAATGTCATCAAATGAGCATTTCCAACCCCACCAAAAACTGTAGGTCTGTTGAGTGATGTGATCTAATGAACTCGCATTCATTTAACAATCACTAACCCAGAAAAGCTGTTGGGATAGTACATCAGAGAGGAGCGAAGGTTTCGGCATGTATAATATGTCCTAAGACAGTGCTTTGAAGCCAAAGCCTTCTAATGTGTTCAAAATTTATGAAGATACCAAATTGATACTCCTTCGCTCCATACTAGGGGAAGGAAGGAGGACTCTCACCTTCACCTCCTCTCTTGCCTTTGAATACGTCCCTGCTAAAATGTGTTTGGTAAGCCATGACCATAACAAAGAAATCCAGCTCCAAAACGCATTTATAACTACATTCCGCCAAATCCATCTAAAATACCCTGCAAAATACCTCAAAAACTTCCTCACCTAACAATATATATTTAATTCACATTCTCCATTAGAGAGAAGTAACAAAAAGCTTCATGTACATGCACGAAATAAGTTGAAATAGAAAAGTACATCACCGTAGCGAGAAATAAAATATAAAAAAGAAGCCAAAAACTTTTGTTGAAATTTTTATGACTTCCTTTTCTTCTTTTCATCACGCTTTCCATTTGAATGCACGTTTCATCATGGAATTATCCACTGTCTAATTTAAAATGAGAGAAAAGTAGAAACAATGAAGAAGAAAATGGCCATAAAAGACTTTTTAAACTTCCATTTCAACACACAGCTAAAAAAGAAGAAAACAAAAATTTTTTTTTCGTGCCTTTAAGCCAGGGTTGGTGACTGGCTGACGGGTAATTGAAGAAAACACGATGAATGTCATCGGCAGTTGACGGCGACATCGACATTGTTACACCCATTTGATCCGTTGTGACACCCATGTGACCATTGTGACACAAATGTGATCCATTGTGACACACATGTGTCTGTTGTGACACCCTTGTGATCCGTTGTGACACCCATGTGACCATTGAGACACCCTTGTGGCCGTTGTGACACCCTTGTGGCCGTTGTGACACCCTTGTGGCTGTTGTGACACCCATGAGATCCGTTGTGACACCCATTTTGCCATTGTGACATCAATTTAGCCGTTGTGACACACATGTGATTGTTGTGTCAACCATGTGATCCGTTGTGCATCCATGTGTCTGTTGTGAAACCCATGTGATCTGTTGTGACAACCATGTGATCCGTTGTGACACACATGTGATCCGTTGTGACACAAATGTAGCCGTTGTGACACCCATGTGACCCGTTGTGACACCCTTGTGACCCGTTGTGACACCCATGTGACCCGTTGTGACACCCTTGTGACCCGTTGTGACACCCATGTGACCCGTTGTGACACCCTTGTGGCCGTTGTGACACCCTTGTGGCCGTTGTGACACCCTTGTGGCTGTTGTGACACCCATGTGGTCGTTGTGATGCCCATGTTGCCATTGTGACATCAATTTAGCCGTTGTGACACACATGTGATTGTTGTGTCAACCATGTGATCCGTTGTGCATCCATGTGACTGTTGTGACACCCATGTGATCTGTTGTGACACACATGTGATCCGTTGTGACACACATGTGATCCGTTGTGACACAAATGTAGCCGTTGTGACACTCATGTGACCCGTTGTGACACCCATGAGATCCGTTGTGAAACCCATGTGATCTGTTGTGACAACCATGTGATCCGTTGTGACATCCATGTGACCGTTGTGACACTCATGTGACACTCCAAAACACTCAATTCCCAACTCTGCCTTAATTTTAACATTTTTTGCCCTTTTATCATCCACTCACCTAAAATGTATATAGTCGTCCAACATTCAAGCAGGAGCGAGATAATAACATCATCCAAAAAGACTAAGAAGAATAAAATTTATCGCACTGAAATTAAGCGTGAGCTTGAATTAGGAATTGAATGAGTGGAGAGCCTCCGTTCTGTTGTTTTTATTTTATTTTTTTGAGGCAATAAAAACAGCACAGAAAGGCAAAAAAAAGGGCAATAGGCAAAAAAGTTTTATTATTTTTTATTCTTTGCCTATGTTCTAGGACCGTATCGAGTCGGTTGTTGAGGAACAAAAAGGAAATAAGTAAGAAAAAAATATTGTTGGATAGGAAATGTTCCCGCCATTGAAGCGTTCTTAACAAAAAAAATATTGTTGAATGTGGGTGGGAAGTGATGATTTATGGTGGGTTGGGGAGATGCTCGCATTTACTCAATATTGTACAGTAAATAAGTCATGTCAATCATTTTGGTAACGTCTGTCAAATATTACACAGAAAAAAAAAGTTGGAAAACTATTGTGGATGTCTTGAAGAATTGTCTTATCTAGTCTGTTTGGACATAGAGAATTGAGAAAGCTTAATGTGTCGGAATCTTACATGTCACATCTGCTTAGCTGTTAATTAAATTGCAATAAATTGTGGGATGCAGTGAAGGGGATTCAATGATGAGCTGTGGAATGTTCGTGAGACTTGTGATTTTGATGGGAATCGAACCCACGTCCTCGTAGAGAAAATAATGCCGATAAAGGCAAGTGAATGACTATTTCAACGGTTTTTGGTCTACTCCAGTTAGCTGTCGGCTTTAAAAGGATAATTTAAAGCTTAAGGACGTACAACTGATCCAAAACATCAAAAAATGATTAATCAGTTCCACATCCTTGCTTAAGCTTCAATTCTCTATACATTTAACACTGATAAAGCCCTCAAAGCTTCCAACAAAACTCCAAAAAATTCCAAAAATTTCAGACAAACTGCCCACCATTTTATCCAACCTTCAAAGCTTTTTCCCATCCACCATAATGTCAAAACTCGCTGCTGTAAACACATACCCAGAAATACACAACGAAAAAACAGAAAGGAAAGGAAAGAAAAGAAGAAAAGACAAAAGTTCCTTTTTTGTTGTTCGCACACAATAAATTTACAAAAATTTAGATGCTGGACTTAAAATGTGTTTTGAGTCATATCCAAAACAATTTTAACTTTTCTTTTGCACATTCAGGGGTGGGTAAGGTGTTGTTTTTTGTGGCACAGGGTGGTATTTAGGCTCGATAAGAAGTGCATACGGCATATGGTTCATGGCATTTCCAAAATCAAGTGTGTCACGGTACACAGGCTGCACATTACTGTAATGATGTGTCCCAACAAACAGGTTGTCCACACTTCATGAGTATGTTGTGGCTTACAGGCTACCCACCACTGCATCAAGACACACAGGTTGTCCTTGATTACTCTAAAGTGCCTTTACACACAGGTTGCCCACAAATAAATCAATGTGTCGTAGAACACATGTTGCTCATCTTTACTCTAGTATGTCGCAGCACATAGGTTGCTTACCACAAAGTTGCTCACCACAAGGTTACCCATTACCGCACTCAGATTACTCACCTCAGTATTATTGTATCGCAACATACAGGTTGCCCATAATTGCACTAAAATGTTGCGTCACACAGGTTGTGCACCACTGTTCTAGTGTGACTCAGCACACAGATTGCCCACCAATGCACTAATGTGTCGCGGCTAACAGGTTGCCCACTATTGCAATAGTGTACAGCAACACTCATATTGCCATTCACTGCACTATGGTGTTGCGGCACATAAGTTGGACAACACTGCACTAGTGTGTCGAGGAACAGAAGTTGCTTACCACTGTACCAGTGTATCGCAGCAAACATTTCCCGTATGCTTTGAACGGAACCGCACAGAGTATAAGCGATACTAATGTGTCTCATCACACAGGTTGTCCACCCCTGTCCTACATAAAAGAAATAGAATGTAAAGATAGACATTCATTGCCGAGTAAATTTATATAACAAAGAAAATGAAAATAATGCAACAATAAATGCGAGAGATTAATGCCTTTTTATATCTAGGGTGGATAATGCTTCCAAAAAAAAAAAAAGAAAGAAGCCACACGACCCAAAGAGCAGCAAAAAGTATTTCTCGTCTGCATGCAGGATGGGGTCATTAAAGATAAATAAGTGTAAGCATAAAGTCAGTAAAAATAATAATAATAATCATTATCATGATGGCTTTTGTATGATGCATAATGATAAGCTATGGCACTTTTGTTACACTGAATTATAACGTTTTGCAATGTGCTTGATGGGTACTTTATATATATATTTTTCGTACAAATGATGAATGCTGTAACTGTATGTGCGGATATCATAAATGATGACAATGATGACAATTTAATGCAATGGTACCTTTTTCTCCGTCCTCATTGTATATCCATGTACATAAATACATTTATGTGAAATGAGTGCGGATGGAACAAAAAAATGCGGACTTTTTTCGTCGTGAGCAACGAAAAAATTTACATTTATTTTTATTTTTATGAAAAATTCTTCGAAATGGGCATAAAGTGGATGCTTTCAATCGATTTTTTAAGGGTCGTGAAGGGATTAATCGATGAGAATTCAATATGAAGTGGTGCTGTTTGAAATGGCTTGAATCGACGTATGTGTAGCAATATTTAAATATTAATGAACAGTTTTTGGAAATGTGAGCGATATTTTATTTTGAGGCATCGCTTGGAGATGATACGTAAAATTTTATGATTAAATTTTAAAGTGATGCTGCATTTTAAAGCAATGCATTAAAATATAATTTTGCATCTACTTTATTTTGATGCTAAGCTTAAAAGGTCCGCTTTAATTTTCTCAATTCTTCAAAATAAAGCGGTCCTTCGAAGCTTAACCTCAAAGACCTGTTTTATTTTGAGGTTAAGTTTCAAAGGTCCGCTTTATTTTGAGACAGAGCTCCAAAGGTCGTCTTTATTTAGAGGTAAAGCTCCAAAGTTTTGCTTTATTTTGAGGCTAAGCTTCAATGTTCAGCTTTATTTTGTGGCCAAGCTTCAAAGATCTACTTCATTTTGAAGTTGAGCTTCAAAGATCTGCTTTATTTTGAGGTAAAGCTTTAAAGTTTTGCTTTATTTTAAGTCTAAACTTCAATGTTCAGCTTTATTTTGTGGCCAAGCTTCAAAGATCTACTTCATTTTGAAGTTGAGCTTCAAAGATCTGCTTTATTTTGAGGTTAAGTGTCAAAGTTCAGCTTCATTTTGAGGCTTAGCATCAAAAATTTGCTTAATTTTAAGACTAAACTTCATGAACTTTGAGCTTAAGCTTCAAACTTCAGCTTTATTTTGAGGCTTCGCTTTAAAGACTGAATCAATTATCAATTAAGTCTGTTGATCTGCATATTTTGTCTGCTGCCCTGCAGTTTTGGACTGACTTTACTTTATTCTAAAGCTGAACTTCAAAGCAAGACTTCATTTTAAAGCTGAAAGGCAAAATTAGATTTTATTTCGAAGCTGAGCTTCAAAGTCAAACTTTTCTTCATTCTCAGCATCATATCCTATATCCTTAAGTGACATTAGTGTCATTTTAACGAATTTTAATCAAACACGAAGCAAGCACCAAAATGATGATAATGTGCGAGAGGGTAGAATGAAAAAATTTTTTTTTGTTTTCGCACGACCGAGTCACCCATATATTTTTATTTTTAATGCAGCACTATGATCTAGATTTGAAAATTTTGTTCAAAAATTCACTTTTTTTGTGTATTATTTATTATCATGTTTGATGATCAATCAAAAATACAACAAAGGCTGCATCATTTCCCAAAATATCAGACTTCAAATCATAGTCTAACTCTAGAAAATTGACTCCAAAGTATGGTATTTTTTGTTTACATTTTTCAACCTAAAATATTTCTCTTAAATTCTCGTTATTTATACACTAAAATTAATCAGTTTATCTATCTTTAACATCTTTAAAGTTGCTATTTACGATTTGACTGTCGAAATGCATCAAAAAATTCCTTTAAAGTTGTTAAAAGTATGGTTGAAAATGTCCTAATTTTCAAATTTTTAATCGTAGATAAGTTAAAAATCTCATCAGATCTCATCGCGAGATATAGATGAATCGAAAGATCGAATAGAGATTTACCTTATGTAGAAATGCCACTATGCCGATCGACGCCGATTTTGAGATATTTGATGTTGAAAATTGTATAATTTTGGCTTTTTCACTCTTGTCGTGCAACATAATTTGGTGTAAACTTCAAAACTTTTCACATTATTAACGTTATTTGACCATTTTTTCAGCTCATATTTTATTTGTTAATTAGCGATTATGATTTTAATTTAAGTTAAAGCATTTAAAAGTGCTTAAAATACAAAAAAACTGCAAATTTACTCATCATCAGAAAAAACGGTCATTTGGATTTTGAAAATTTTAGGTTTCTTCCGAAAAATACTGCACGTTGAATTTTTGAACAAAATTTTCAAATCTAGATCATAGTGTGCAGCATGTATGAACAGCACAAAAAAATTTTTCTTCATCACTATGCGGACGCTAACGTCATTAAATTCCATATTTTGAGAGCATATATGAGTTATTTGATAAACATGAAAGGCTGTTAAAATTCATATAAATATAATACACTCTACATCATGTAATAAGGATGAGTAGGAAGGAGGATTCTGAAACGAGAAAAAATGTAAATGACCCAGAATTTATGTATATTTGACGGGTATGCGATAACTCATGGATAAATGTTCCTTTTTAGCTCAACGATCCATATTCTGTCATTAAATGTTATATTAATACACAAATGTACATACATACCAGAGTGTGGCCGTCTCAAATTCGAATTTTTCGACATTTGATTGTCGAAGAAATTCGAACTATTCGAACTCAACTTATTTTAAAATAAAAATTTACGTTACGAAGAAAAGTATGAGTAACGGTCAAAAAAAAATTTGAATTTTATCGACAAAAATATTTTTTTTGAAAAAAATTAACAGTCGTTTTTGAGAAAGCCACACTCTGGTACATACATACATCCATACATACCCATACTGTTCACACATTGTGTAAATTTATTTGCATTCTCTTCTGTGCTGCTTTACTTTTTTTGTTGTTGTATTTAAAAAGACAACAATGTTGAGACAACTGCGACACTTCCAATGAAAAATTGTAAACCGAGAATGCTTTTATGGACACAAATTGTACACCCTTTTTAATTCCTTTTTGTTTGACGAGACATCATACGATATACATTTCACGCTGTTTTGTACAACTTTCTGATGTTTATTTGCTTCTATTTAATTTTAAATTTTCTCCTTTTTTTTGTTGAGCTTTTAACAAATTTTTTTTTGTTGGAAGGAAAATGTGATGGTAATGGTTGTGCGGTGGTCGAAAAGGGATACGGTGTGGAAATTTGTTGGAAATTAATGTGTGTCTGGACGGTGTGAATCTGGTTTTGAGTTAAATTCGTTAAAATCTAGCTTCAGGCGCATTAGCTACTTGGTTCGATAGCTAGAGCGTTTGTTGTTGTACACATGGTATGTCTAAGACTAGTTTTACCTCTCAAACACTTCCGCTTATTCAAGACCTGATAAACTCGATCAAGTCGTCAAAACGCAGTTCCTTCCATATTTTTGACTGTTTTTTTGACATGATGCGTCTGGGTTATTCGTCGTGGATCATAGTTCGAGTAACACTGATCATGATTGCAAAATAGAATGTATGCTATGCTTAACAAATCGGATAACTTTATCCCAAAGAGAGGGGTTGGGAATCTGTTACTATAGAACTTTGCCTAACTATCAGTATAACTATACATTATCTAGGGATTAGGGCTTGCAAGACAGTTTATTGTCTAGGAAAAAATGTTTTGATCAAGTTCAAAGTTGGTGCCTATGATTAAAGTCTACCTTATGCATCTGCGTCAGCATTAGATGTGAAATTAGAGTTAGATGAAAGCTTCAATAGCAATTTAAAGAACCGACTCATACTAAAAAATCCATGAAAACTCAAAAAGACTTCCAAAATCTGCATCCATCTTATTAACAATAATAATAGACGACCATACTCAGTTCGCGATTCTAATCATTTCATTTTATTTAGAGAACCTTACAACTGTGAAACGAGATTGAAATTGGAACATCTAAGCTTTTTTTTTTATTGCTAACTTACTACCTTTGTATGTTTAAGATGATAATTAAAGCAGATGTAGCATTAAAATATTCTGTCAATGGTGAATGCAAGTGACAATTCCTATTCAATCCTCCCTACTCCTACTGAGGATGAGGTCATTGTCTTGCTTACTTACTCCCCATTTTCCTCTACTTAGACAAATTTCTTCAATTTGCTAGAGTTTTTGGAAACAATAATTCCAAAACCCCATTCTCCTATTAATTATACTCAATATCACCATTTTACCATACTCCAAAATTGGCACCAATAAAAATTCTTGGAAATGTTGTCTAGCGTATGCTGTTTTATTCAAAAATAACGATTAAGGTGTGTCGCGGAAAACAAAAGGTTGCATACCACTGCCACAACCCACATTTCAAGCACCTTAACCCATCCTAAATACCCCATAATCCATACTCGATACCCCACAACTCATACCTCCGTACCATATTACTGAAAATTCTAATACTAAAATTAGACATTTAATTTCTAAACCATCAATACATTCCAAAAATTTCCAAGAAATCGGCAATACATCAACATCATCAGCATGGCTGACTGCTCAGCTAAAAAATTAACCCACACACAAAAATATTAAAGAAAACACTCAACAAAAGAGAGAAGAGAAAAAAATGTTTCAATTTACTATATTTTGATGGATTCATGATAAATGACAAGACATCAAACATCGAGCATCGTCGATATATATAATAATAGCTATAATGTATTACTTACTGTATGGTTTTAACCAATATTGATTTATTGACTTTTGTGCTTTATATTCGCGAAACTTTTCATCATAATTAATTTTGATTGGTTTATCTTGTGTGTCATGACTGTGTGTGCTGACTTGGATATAATACGACATCCTTTATATCATAACATGAATGAGGCTATCACGAGGAAATTAAATTCCTTTTGCGATTTGCCTTGGAAAAATTTTTAGTATTAAAAAAACCAAAAAGGTTTTTCCAGCCAGACAGACAAAGCGCACAATAGCGCTCAATCAGTAAATTAATCAACTAGAGAGTGTTGTCGAGTTTCTATCATATATCTATTTTCTGCGCACGCTTGCGAAGTTTGTAATTGCATAGAAAAATGTTTTGATTTGTTGTTGGATTTTGGATAAAGATGTGATGGATATTGGGGAAATTGAGAGAAATTGAGACTGGATGCATGTTTTGGGGTGTATGGATGGATGGATGGATAAAGAAAAAGATGAAGGCATCGCGGATAGTTAAGTTTTTGAAAAAAGAACAAAAAATGAATTTCAATTATTAACAAAAAAGAAGGATCTTACCTAAATAACAGGAAACATGTGTAGTATTCACTAATAAGATTCGAACTTTAGACTTGACATTAAATTTAAGCAATTTTATAATTTTTGACTGGATGTTATGAAATTTTGTTAAATAGAAAGTATATTTGCATCAAAGGATGATGGCAGGGATGATGGATAGCAGAAGTGTATTCAGGGAATGGGGATTTGGAGAGTCAACCTCACCCCTTTTTCTAGAAATCACTGGCTATGTCCTTGATGGATGGAATTTCATACATCACGGAAAGACCTATTTCTTCTAAAAATACCATTAAAAGAGGAGGATTTAGAGATTCTTACAACTAGCAGGCATAAAAGGCTTTCAAATGCCGATCAAGCTGACTAAAGCTCGTAAGCATGCTCAACTAGTAGTTAAGCAGTACAAGTTCTCGAGACTAGGCTCCTCGCCTGTTATGGTTTTTGAGAAAAGGGCGGACCTTAGAGCGAAATGACAACCAGCTAAAATAATTCTGAATTAAAAATCATTCTCCGAAAAGCTAACAAACCCTTAACCTCAAAAATCTTAAGTCACTAGCTTCATTATTACCAAAATAACATCCAAAACCAAAAAAGTAAAGTTTTTCTGAATGTTCCATCAAGTAGAAATATTTGAATATTGATGTATTAGATATCCTTGAATAATTTACTTGCTTTTGCAACATGTGTAATGTGATACTTACTATTCAAAATAATACGGTAAATAATTTTTTGGGTGATGCGATGAAGTGAATTTAATGTCTATAAGTGTGCCATGATAAAGTCGATTTCGTTAGTTTTGATTAGTGTGACGCTCGAAATACACGTATAATGTGACGCAGATTTCAAAATTTGAAAAGTCGTTAAAAATTAGAAGTTTGAAAATTCAAAATTTAAAATCTAAAAAACTGATGAAAATCATAAAAATTGAATTTACCAAAAAATTTAAATTCAAAATTCCAAAAAACCGTTAAATTTCAAATTTTTTAAACCCCATTAAAAATCAAAAATTTGAATTTTACAAAAATTAATTAAAATTTAAACTTTAAAAATTCGTTAATATTTAGAAATTTAAAATTCGTTAAAATTTAGTAACTAAAAAATTCAAAATTAACAAATCGTTATAAAAAAATAAATTTTACAAAGTTACAAAGTTACAAATTAACAATTTTGAATTTTTTAAAAAATTTAATAACGAAAATTCAAAAACTAAAAAATCGTTAAAAATCAAAAATTTGAATTTTGCAAAATTAATTCTAGAAATTAAAAATTCAACATTTTTTTTCAACAATCTTCCTTAAAAATAATTGATTCCTCTCAGAATAAGCCATCATGTTCTTCAAAATACTTTCCATCATATTTATGATGACATGTAAATCATGTTGAATCCTTAATATATAACTGTCATCTCATGGTCTATTCAAGCATCTCTCTCTCTCTATCTTTGTCATTCAATACGATACAAAAGAGGAATAAAGAAGAAAAATGATGAAATTTCGATGAACATGGGACAATCCTATAATTTATCTAGGTCTTTAAATCATCATTCTTTTATCATTTATGGTTGATGCCGACTTCTTCATGTTTACATGAATACATATGAAGTCACATATGGTGTATAATGAAGAGTATATCTAGAATAATAAAGAAAAAGGAAAGAAAACTTTGCTTCTGTCATGTCTATCAGAAAGCTCATAATGTAACTCCTACATTAATCTTTCATTCATTCAGTCATCTATCCATTCTTCAATAATCATTCATACAATTTCCTTTCACAAAAATTGATAACAATCAATGCATGAAATTTGCGTAAAATGAAGTTTCATGCTCATGTGATTCTTCAAGAAAATTAATGTCCATTTTATGATATTAACTTATATTATTAATATTTATAGTAGCTGCTATTGAATTTGTGTGGATGTTTGGCATTTTGTCAGTTTGGGCTTGTCTGTATGCCTATCTATCTGTCTATATCCATGTATGTTCTTCAATATGCCTTCTGGTCCATCAATATGCCTTGTTGTCTGTCTCAGCGCCTCTCAGTTTATCCATTAGTGATGTATCTAGAAGGGGTTTTGGGAGTCAACCCCCAAAACCCCTTCTACCCTTCTTCAAGACAAAATTCTGCAATCAAGGATTTTTCGAGAATAATATCCATCCTCCCTCTCTCTAAATGTTTGTGTTTCCTACAGGGACTACATATCTGCCGTCTTTATCTATGTATATCCATTCATATGTCTGCATGACTGTTTCTGTCTATATCTACGTCAATTGTTGTGCTTGACTATACAACCTGTCTTTTAAACATGGTGTATACGGGTACATACCTATCTCCACATTTAGCTGCCTGCTTGCTAACCTGCCTACCAGCCTGTCGGCCTGGTGTCTACCGACAGACCTGCTATCCTTCTTACAACGTATAAATAGATACATACCATATATTTTACTTTCTAAGTACCCAAAACAGGGGCGTTTCAGGACAAGGAGTTAGGGGGTCAAACTATACGTGGTTCAGGGACGTAGAACCGAAACAATATTCCATACACGATTCTCTCATCATACTTGACGGATACCCTGTAAACCTAGTTTTTATTTCATATATTAACTTATATATTATAATAATTGAAAAAAGCTATCGAGTGGAAAACATTTCTTCAATTCTCATAAATTCCCTTCCTAACTATTTTCTTTCTATACTCTTATCATCATTATTATTCTTTTTGTTGTTGTTGCTATTTCTTTTGTCGAATTGAAAATCCATATAAAAAAATGTAAATGTGAATAAATATCATCAATCCGGAAAGCCATTAAATAAAATATAAATGACAATACATTGGCATAGAATCTCTTTTTTTCGTGCATAAGTTGGATATATTCTTTGGGATGGGATTTTATGGTTGAAAAGGAAATGAGAAAAATATGTGTTAAAGATATGCTCTTGGAGTTGCTCAATGGGAAGAGGATTAAAGAATTTGGATGATTTCTTAAATTAGAGGAGATTGTGGGAGAATCTTGATCTTGTGAAGTATGTAATTCATTACAAATTCTTTAAAGTAGCCGGAAATTTGTTCTTGTGAAGTATTTAATTTTTAGTACCTTCAAAAATTCAAAAATATTTATCCCGACCAATGTGATAATTTTTAGTACATCCAAAAATCCCATCTTCTGGAAACTTATTCTTGTGAAGTATATAATTTCAAACAAATTCTTCAAAATAAACTGAACCTTACTCTAGTGAAGTATATAATTAAATTCAAATTTTTCCAAATTTTGTAAAATTTAAAAAAAAATCCGATTAAAATTCGAGAGATATCATTAGAAAAATTAAGGATTCGAACCCACAATATTATTAATCTAAATTGACTTTTCAATGAACTTTCAAGTTTCTTTTCCCAAATTATTGCAAAAACTCTAATAATTAATTAAATTAAGCATCTAATAACGATTTTCAAGATCCTAACCTAAAAAACAACTTTATAACCTCAAAATGTTCACATAATTATGAATTAAATTAACAATATCAATTAAATATTCAAAGAAAATGAAACAATATCAAGCTAGAATCTTTACAACTTCCGAAAAATACTTCCATTACCAAACTAAAGTTTTAAATCAATTCTCAGTAACAATAAACGACGTAGAAAAGTTTTTTGAAAAGAATGTTCCACAATCAAATTAAGGCAACATTGTAACATAAAATAAGAAGTTTCGTGTAATTTTGATAATTCATTCAAAACAATCAGCATAAAAGTTTGCCTATTCGCCGAAAAAACAAACAATTTTGTAAAAAAATATCATTAATTATGTTGAGTAGCTTTAGGATAGCATCTAATTTAAAGCGATTGTGCAAGCAGTTTGCAGACCCAATTAAATTTTCGACCATTTCGATAGATTTTTCTCGTTAATCATTGAATTTTTTTTGTTCTACCCACTGTCGCGTCCATTTGACCGCTTTTCATTGTGTACAACTTTTTTCATGATCCTTCCAAAAAAGTTTATTTTTATACAATCGATTGTGTCTTTTCTTGTGTTGCTTCAACATACACAAGCTGAGGAATGAGAAAAAGAAAAACACGATTAAGAAGAAGTTTTTTTTGAAACTTTCCGTCATAATCCACTGCTAAAGTGATGGTGCTTGCTATCGTCATTAATTTAGTTTCACGAGTTACAAAACATGGTATGAAAAATAAAAATAAAAATAAAAATAACGATAAATCACCATTTCATTAGTCTTATATTATAATTATGAATTACAATTTATCAAAAAAATGCTGCAAAAAAAGAGGGATTGAGATAGCAGCAGTGGCGGAGTCATTATAGTGTCACCCAATCGATCAACCTTCAGATCACTGTACTCATCCAGGTTCGATTCCTGGGTAATTCTAACTGGATTCGGGTGTTTCTTCGTTATTTCTAGTCATATCTTGGTTCGCGTATTCACGGCATACAATTGTGTGACTAGCTATATGTCATTGGTATTAGTGGCAACTATGGAGCCGAGTGTTACTATAAAAGATCTTCCATCTGACTATATTACTGGCCACATCACAAAGCTGCTAAAAATTCTTTGTTTTGACATTAAATTGATATTCTGGCATTACTGTTCAACGTTATGTTGCTTTTCGAGTGCACCAGAAGCCGGTTTCTTAATTTATCCGAGATACTCAACTTGGGGATGATTATCATAGGATACACATACCCTAACCTTATCGTTGTCCTACCGTACGGGTTAAGTAGGGTAACCTCGACTATTTAAGATAAAACAGCAGGAATATACTACAAAAGTCCTGTCTATTCGGATTAAATAAGGTTAGAAACCGACTCCAAGGCACTTGAGTTCTAGTAGATTCCGCCAACGGCTTGCGTTTTTATCCCAGTTACTACATTTCATTTAGTGTTCCGTTGAATTTATAGTTATTTTCTTATGGTGAAGTAGATGGACAGAAAAATGATCACTACAGCCAGAAGGTCTGATTTTATCCGTCGGCCAGAAACGTTTAAAACGGTGGCAGATAAAAAATGGCGAGCGATAAAAAACAATGGCCGATAAAATCAATGAACGACTGGCCGATTCTCTCGGTCACCGACATTGGCCATCACAACTCTGACTACAACATTGCTCCATCACTATGTTGATCTACTTAATGACCTAGAGACATCCAAATTGCATTGTGACGTCTACCTTTTAACGTAATTTGACCTCAAAATAAGAAATTTTATCACAATTTACTGTCCGAATATTTGGATTAATTTGGAATAAAAAGCCTTCAATTTACGTCACTATCAAAAAAGTTCTACATCAGCAATGTCCATAATAAGCAACAAAATTCAGTACAAAAATAGCAAATCCCTTCAGATGACCTGCATGAGCAGTACATACACGTAATGATACACTCTCCAATAATTTTAATACAATTTATTTGAATTTGATATATTGTCAAAAAACGAGATGAAGTATTGCTGATAAAAAGCTTGTTTTGTCCCTAAATATATCTCATATTGCCTCAGAGATATGACGAGCATATAATTACTATTACTCATTCCATCTCACTCACTCACATGCTCCATAAAAAAGTATAAACTTTTATGTATATAGCCTTTGAAATTGATATATTTTTATACGACCGATACGCATATGGCAATAATGATTACACGAATATCCTTTTTGAAAATAAAACTTTTTTTTTTGGTGCTAAAATAGGGTGGCCAGAGGATTTTCGCAGAATATTGGGACTCTTTTGGAAAAAATCGGGGCACTTCTAAGTTTGGCACTATTGGGGTTCTTTTAAACTATTCTGAGTCTTAATATTCAAAGAACTAGTGTCTAGCACTAGCTACGTACGAAACTCTCAAAAAAGTACAGAAAATAACTGAAATTCCGAAAAAGCATTTTTAGTCCTGGGCTCGAACCCGGACCTTCAAAACACAAATTTTCCAAATTTGTCGGAAATTCCAAAATTTGTATGGAGTTTTCGACTTGTCAATGACAAGAAAATCGGGACATTTTGAGGCTTTGTCGGGATACATCAGCAAAGAGTCCCGCCAAAAACACAGCAGATGGCCGCCCTATGCTAAACGAGAGAGGAACAAAAAAAAAATCAATAAAATATTTCACGAAATGACATTGAATGCTTACACATTGGGCAAAAAAGTGAAAAGTATGGCAATAATTGTTTTGATATGGCTATATTATAGACACTAGTTAGTAGTATACTGGAAAAATATTTTTTCCCGCCATAAGTCCAAAGTCCACCAGATATAGCTTAAAACATTTTTTGTGTTTTCGACATATTCAAGATGTTATAACTCTTTACTAGCACATCCAAATTTTTTCAAACTTTTTTTATTTGATAGATATAAGTAAGTGCTTTTCATTAATACCACACATGATATACTTTTGACCCACTGTGGGATCAAAAAATTGAAAAAAGTACGAAAAAATGTGATTTTTTACACTTTTTCTCTTTCTGTGATCGCATGGTGTAATAATTCTTTTTTTAAGTTACACTATATTATATATCCTATCTATATCTATAATAATTGCCTGCATCATGTACCAAAATATTGACGTCTAAATGGTCAAAATCGACTTATAAGTGAAAAACTCATAGGTACGAACCCTTTAGAACCATATATCTCCCACGGTGTAACCCAGCTGTTCCATTTTATTTTTGATATTGTTAGAACTTTGGTTAGGCTACTAGATAAAAAAATAAAATCAAAAAAATACCACCAACAAAATTGTCAAAAATCGACCTCAAGGGGGTCTAGGGGGGTACCTTGAAATTCAAAGTTTTATAACTTTTGCCAATATTATTGAAATTTGGTGAAATTTTCACATAATATTTATATATCCATTATCTTAATACACATAATAAAAAAATTGTTACACAGTGGAATTTTGCTGAATTTTGACAATTTTTGTTTTTTATGTTTTTCAATCTATTTCATGAGGGTTAAGTGGACTGTAACTAAATTTTATAAAAAAATTCTTTATTTATACATAGCAGATCCAATTACCTTTCCAACGATACCAAATATGTAACATCAAAGTAAAATTTCTCCTAAATACAGTGAAAAGTTCGAAAAATTAGCAAAAATTTGAGGGTTTTGAAAATCTACACTTGACATATTTGCTCATAACTTTTGTAAATTTGAATTTTATGATATAAATTTGGTATTTTTAGAAAGGTTAAAGCATTTTTAAGGCAATGAAAAAATATTTAGAGATCAAGAGTTACTCAGTGCGCCGATTGGCTAAGTTCAAAATGTCATATTTTGACTACCTCTACCAGGTGCAATGAGCATCCGATTTTTATTTTTTGACATAATTTCCATGTTTCTTTGCTGGAATTAAAACATAAATGCCATATAAATGTTTTTTCATCCTCAAAAAGTTCAAATCAAGACATAGGAAAATCTCGAAAATGTGAGTCTTTTTGGAAAATGAGGTTTTTTATTTGCACCTTTAAATGAAGGAAAAAATACTTTTACGGTTAAATATTTTTAGTTCCAGTATAGAAATATGGAAATTAAACCAAAAACTAAATATCGGATGCTAATTGCACCCGGTAGAGGTAGTCAAACTTTGACATTTTTGACTTAGCCAATCGGCGCACTGAGTAACTCTTGATCTCTAAATATTTTTTCATTGCCTTAAAAATGCTTTAACCTTTCTAAAAATACCAAATTTATATCATAAAATTGAAAATTACAAAAGTTATGAGCAAATATGTCAAGTGTAGATTTTCAAAACCCTCAAATTTTTGCTATTTTTTCAAACTTTTCACTGTATTTAGGAGAAATTTTACTTTGATGTTACATATTTGGTATCGTTGGAAAGGTAATTGGATCTGCTACGCATAAATAAAGAAATTTTTTTATAAAATTTAGTTACAGTCCACTTAACCCTCAAGAAATAGATTGAAAAACATGAAAAAATGAAAATTGTCAAAATTCAACAAAATTACACTGTGTAACAATTTTTTTATTATGTGTATTAAGATAATGGATATATAAATATTATGTGAAAATTTCACCAAATTTCAATAATATTGGCAAAAGTTATAAAACTTTGAATTTCAAGGTACCCCCTAGACCCCTTGAGGTCGATTTTTGACAATTTTGTTGGTGGTATTTTTTTTGATTTTATTTTTTTATCTAGTAGTCCATTCAAAGTTCTAATATTATCAAAAATAAAATGAAACAGCTGGGTTACACCGTGGGACATATCTGGTTCTAAAGGGTTCGTACCTATGAGTTTTTCACTTATAAGTCGATTTTGACCATATAGACGTCAATATTTTTGTGCATGATGCAGGCAATTATTATAGATATAGATAGGATATATAATATAGTGTAACTTAAAAAAATAATTATTACACTATGCGATCAATGTAAATGAAAAAGTGTAAAAAATCACATTTTTTCGTACTTTTTTCAATTTTTGATCCCACAGTGGGTTAAAAGTATATCATGTGTGGTATTAATGAAAAGCACTTATTTATATCTATTAAATAAAAAAAGTTTGAAAAATTTTGGATGAGCTGGTAATGAGTTATAACATCTTGAATATGTCGAAAACACAAAAAATGTTTTAAGCTATATCTGGTGGACTTTGGACTTATGGCGGGAAAAATATTTTTCCAGTATACTACTAACTAGTGTCTATAATATAGCCATATCAAAACAATTATTGCCATACTTTTCACTTTTTTGCCCAATGTGGCTTACAAGAGATAAAATAGAAATTAATTGGAATGGATAAACATTGTCGTCCATTGCTCGTGTACAATTGTTGAACAAACTTTTTTTTTTTTAAATAATCTGATATGATAATGTGAATGCACCGCAATGACATCCTGTATGAATAATGGATGTTCTTTTTTTGTTGTTGTTGCTGGACACTATGATAATTTGATGTGTCTGCGATGGAGGATGTTTGGTGAATTTTTATGAATTTTTAGGTGGACTTCATGGTGGGGTGGAGGGTCATTTAATTTTAGTGACAAACTTCTACTTAGGAATTATCTTTGGGAGCTATATTTTGGATGAAGCTATTTTGTGCCTGTTTATCCAATATGCTAGATATTTCTTGCGTAATGAAATTGAAGAATCTTGTCCAAAAAGTCAGAAGTGACCAGGAGGGTTGGCCAACTTATCCTTCCGATACTCTCCTTCCTGACCAAAGCCTTTTGGAGACCTTTTAGAGAATCCTGTGGGTTTTTCTGCGTGTTTCCCAATATGTCATTGATCAACACCCGGAGAAGAATAGGAATCTATTCAACAGGATGCTTTATTTGCATTCTCAATTACTTCGCTGACTGTCCAGATCAATTGTGATTCATGGTCTCCCTGAGATGGAGTTTAAAAATGGTTCTGTTGCTGCCTACCGTCAGTTAATTTCGTTAATGATCTTTAATGGATATTTCAATCTTTTATAGTAAGCAATTACACAAAAATGCAAATTAATTCAAAATTTCTTAATAAAGTATCATATTGAGGTAAAAGGTCAAGCCTAAACATCACAGGGTGTTCGCAGAGTACTGATATGTCGATCCATTAACGGTGAAATGCGATGTTGCCCTATTGTTCCCGTAACGACTGATTTCGACTCATTTTTTCAGTTTGTCGTATTTTTTTGTTGAAAAAGATCAATTCAGCATAACAAAAACATTCAAATTCCCACAAAAAACAGTCAAAAATCATCCACTTAAAGCTCAACTGAATCACAAAAATATTCAAAAAGAAAAACCTTTCAAAAAATTCATCAAGCATTTTTTCCAGGGCGTGGTCGTTAAATTTAAAACACAAGAAAAAAAAAATATGAAAAAAAAAAATTGCCCAAAACACCATGAAGCATAAAGGCACAGTCAATGTGAATTCAAAATCGATAAATTTCCGCACACAAAAACACACAAATTTGATTTCAAAATTGATTTATATATAGCCATGCTGTGAAGCTTTATATCGGAATCGTCTTCGTGCTCGATGTGTTGCTTATATGTGCTGCTATATTGCCGAATAAAATATGTGGTTATGATGCTGTTTTTGTTTTTTTCGTAGAATCAAAATTCTAGGAAAAAATTATCAGTTTTTTTTGTTGTGCTGGATCAGGGGTGGGCAACCTTTTGTACTTCTTGGCACATCTTGATTCTAATCCTCTGCCAAAACCATACACGACGTACGGTTCATGACATTCCCAACAATCTTTAGAGTACCGCAGCACAAAGGTTGCTCACCCCTGCACTAGTTTGTTTAATATAGGAAAAGCACATGTGGGAATAATGGGGATATGATGGTTTTGTGAATTGTAACGGATCGATATTAACAAAAGGGATGAGATGTGATTTTTTGGTTATGTAAGCACTGCTGCCATATTGACTGTTAATATTTAACAGATTGGATTTTTAATTATTTTGCTTAGTTTTTTTGGGGGGTTTAGAGATGATAATTGGAAAGTTTTTTGTGGTGGAACTAAAAATATAGCTGCAAATCGATTGGTAAAGTTGTTCATACTCCCTTAGCAGGCAAAGAGCGTGGTCTCAAGAGCGGGTTACTCATTAACATCCTTGGATGGGGTGCCGATGGATCGATTGCTACATACTCTATAGCAGGCTCTCAAGAACAGAGTACTTACCTACTTTTATGGCTTGGGCGCTTAAAGGACAATTGCCACGCATAGAAGACGTCTCAAGCCGGCTAAATTTTTCGAGAACTGCGGCTTGCTAAAGACTTTAGCGTCCTTAACATTCACATCCAATCCAGGATTTCATTGGCCTTTCTCGAGATCTCTTACCATCCACAAAAGTCCGTTACTGTCACCCCATATACTGGGGCAACTTATGAGTGTTTGTGTGCATATCCAGCTCATCTCAAATGATTTATTTGGAGAACTGTAATGAGTAGAGTCAGCTGAGACCAACGCTCATGAGCGTTGGAAAGCTCTTTGCCTGTTAGAGCAGTGATGGACAACCTTTTTTTTTCGTGGCAAATCTTTGTGTTAAGACTCGAGCGAATTCGTACACGGCATGCGAATCATGGCAATTTCAAACATTTTTGGAGGCATATTAGAGCAGAGTTGCAAAGCAGGCACCTGTGACTGGCATAAACCGTACAAATTATTGAAGATTTGTGTGATTTTTATTACAAAACCATACAAATTATCAAGAATTTGTATGGTTTTTGCCTGTTCCACGTGCCTGTTTTGCAACCCTATACTAGAGTGGCACGACACACAGGATACCCACCATTGTGTTAGGGACTGACATCCTGACTGATTATCTTCTTTAATTTCCCAAAACTCTTAATACCCCAAAAAAACAGAAAATCCCATTCAAACTTGCAATACATGACTCTTATTTGCGTCTATAAGCAGTTTTTATTTATAGAATATGCTGTGCTGTGCGACAAAAAAGGGCGTTTTATAGCCCCAAAAAAAATTTTTTTTATTTATTTTTATGTTTCTGTGCTCACTCATAGGCACAAAATATCTATAAAAAAGTATATATTTGCATTTTTTGGTGGAGATGATAATAATATTGGATGTATTTATATCTAAAAATAGGAACAACACACTTCATCCAAGTGGGTACTTTTGGGTATCCTTTTTTTTGTGTGCTGCATCTTGTTGTTCGTCCAATTTCTATCGATATTTCTTCTCAATAACTGAACAAAGCTATTTACCGCATTGTTTGTTGATTGAATTGCGATCTCTGGATTCGCGGAGCTATTTGTTGATTTATGGTGTTGTTTTTTTTAGGGGGATAAGATATAGTATTGTTATGGTACAGTGTTAGGAACAAATAAAATAGACATTGAGAAGGCAATTTTGCTGTTATTTGCCATTATCGACATTTTCAGACAAAAACAAGAAAAGGGAAGAAAACGATTTACATTTTCATTTCTATTGTACTTAACATATAAAACAGGGTTGCTCAAACTAAGGGCTGTGACTAATGCGTCATTTAACCACTCAGGAGTGTTGTGAAATGAATACCTCTTAATATACATGGCTTTGTTTAGGCATTTTTTTACCCAGGCAGAATCTATGTCTAGACAACTTTTTAAGCATACGAGAAGACATGTCCATACGTAGATATTGCCTAGACCGAGCTGAAGGTTGCCATAATATAAGTAGGCTCCTATTTAACAATTCTGTTAAGCAAAAAGCTATGTTTACGCTAACCCGAGTTGCAAAATGCGGCAATTTACAGTTTTCGCTTTAAAATGAGTCAAAATCAGCCGTCATGCAGTCGCCTTAGCAACCTTTCGACCGTTAGTACGTCGACATTCTCGTTTCTAGCGAATACACTGTACTATTCGGATAGATACGTGATTTACTGCGTCGGCGTCAAAAAAGGTTGAGAAACACTGACAAAGATGACAAATTTATTTAAAATAGACAACAATAAATTTGAATGTGAACTGAACAGAACAGAATAGGTCCTTTGTTCCTGAATTTAGAGTGATTGTGACGCTTGAAAAGCATTTGAAGACATTTCAATGGTGGACCGTTGACATATTATGCAACGGCTTTGGAGATGATGAGAAGGAGGGGTCGAGATGTTGAGGTTTTTGTGCATTGTTTTTGATATGGAGGCTTCTAAATTTATTGTAGAGAGCTCGATTAAGTCTTGCAATTTCGTCTTTTAAGACTAAATGTATTGTTATAGACTCTTGGAGCATTGAGCTTCAAATGAAGCTCTTATTTTGAAGATTAGATAGTAATGACAGTAATTGAGTTGTTGAAAAATTAAGTTCTGAACAAAGTTTCAAATTAAGGACTAGATTCAAATGTGTTAGTTACTTACTTATATGGTAAAAGCACACGAAGGTCCATTGCCATATTTACAGTTAGTCGAAAGCTGGACCATTCTTTAGAAAACTTATGTCAGTTTCAAATTCCCAGCACTTTTGTATCGTTGTTTACACAATAATTTCATGAGCTCTTGGGTCTACCTCAAGATCTCTTTCTCTCCAGAAAGTAAGCAGTTGTTAATTTAAATATTGAGGTAACATTTGGCAGACATGATCAGCCCATTTTAACCGAATTATTCGCAGTACTTTCACTAAAGCAGTATCCTATAATAACTCATAAACTGTTAATTTGGCTCAAACAAGCGCTTTTGTTGAACAAGCTAATAATTGATAGAAGCTAGTCTTAGTATGGCAATCATTTGACAAGATCTCATGATCATGCTTCTATCCCATATCCAAATCAGCTCATCCTAATTTCTTCCCATCCATAACATCCTCATAAATCATAAACACAAGCATAAAATGTGTTAAACTAAAACAATTCTTGACAAAACCACGAAAATGATAAGGCATTCGTTAGCACAACCGCATTCAAAATATATTTTCCATCTCCAAACTAACGCCTAATCCTTTCTATTACATAGCATTATATTCAATATCGTGAATTGACAACAACGTGAACAAAATGAACAATATGAATTGCTTACTATCAGGCAGTTGTATTTATTTAACTAAATTGAATGGCATAAATGGGTAGTAAATTATCGAAAATTGCTGGATTATAACCATCAGTTTTAGTATTATATGATGCATAGATGAAAAGTTTAGTCAGCAGCAACAAACAACAACAACAAAGGCATTCCCTTAACAATACAAATTTGAGTTTTATTGTTCTTTAAACATTCCGTCCTTTTCTTAGATCCAGAGTTGCAAAACAGGCAAAATCCGTAAAAATTCTTGATAATTTGTATGAAAAAACATGCATAAACCATACAAATTCTCGATAATTTGTATGGTTTTGTAAGAAAAACAGACAAAAACCGTTCAAATTCTTGATAATGTGTAAGAGAAACAGACAAAAACCGTACAAATTCTGGATAACTTATATGGCTTTGTAAGAAAACAGGCAAAAACCGTACAAATACTTGATAATTTATACGGTTTTGTAAGAAAACAGACAAAAACCGCACAAATTCTTGATCATTTGAAAGGTTTTGTAAGAAAAATAGGCAAAAACCGTACAAAATCTTGATAATTTGTATGATTTTCTAAGAAAAACATGCAAGAAACGTACACATTTTTGATAATTTATATGGTTTTTGCCAGTAAAGCACCTGTTGTGCAACTCTGTTCGGCTCATGTCAGCGAACCTCACTCAACTTACACAATAATTTTCTCGGTGTGCCTCTTATAAGTAACTTATTCCATTCGTTACATTTTTCGACAGTTTGAGCTTTTTTTTGTGAGATGTCACATGTGACGGTAGCAAGTGAATTTCAAGGAAAAACAACAAAAAAGGAATTCCATCAGAAACAGATGTGGTTCCATATCAAATGGACTCATATCCCGTTAGGCATTTTTTAAACCATTTTTGCCATTTCATTTTCTATGAATGTTAGTCGGAGGCTATTTACTTCATATGTGGAACATGTGACAGCTGAAATAAATACGGGAAGGAACAAAAAAGTATCTAAAAATAAATAGAGGGACTGTTCAGAATAAGTTTTGGGAATTGTATCATAGTGAATTAAGTTTTGATAGACCATTGGATTGTTAGGGGTTAATATTGAGGAATTGAGGATGCTATTGAGGAATTGAGGATGCTATTGATGTTTAGGATGAAAATTGAAATTTGAATGAGAAGAATAAATTGATCGGAATTAAGGGGTCATCACTTTGTATTGGCAACTGTAACATAAGGGGATATTCTTGATGAGCATCTTATTCCGAACTGGATATTAACATGAAATTAAATAGTTTTACGGTAGTCACTCGGGTACTGTACTAATGAGCATGCTAAATAGGAGCACCGTCAAAAAGTTGATTAACTCGTGATACGCAATAATGGGTTATTCACGTATTACATAACGCTTAGAATAAGGGAGCAGGGGAGGAGCTAAGGGAGCGCTCTTAAGGATCGATATTTTGTGATGGTTCAAAAAATCAAGGAATGCAACTAAAGGATGCTGTCGTTAGAGACTTGGTATTGGTGATTGACAGAGGGCAACCAGCGATAAAGCTAGTTTTCGACGCCAACTAAGAGTTGCCATGGATCACAGCTGATCTGTGTGACCAGCGAAGTCAGCAATAAGTCGTAAACTGCTTTTAAAGTTGTATTATAAATTGTCGCAGTGGCACATGTGTTTTGAACTTTAGCACTTGAATGCTGTCTAACCAACACTTCATGTGTTGGTCGAATCTCAGTTCGAAACCCATGTTCGAATCTCAATAATAACTGACATAATGACAATTTTTACATCCAAATTTCCCCTCCATCCATCGATATGCTCCTTAATAAAATCACAGCATTTTTCAGTTGTTGTTATGTCTGTTGTCGTCTTATCGTTTGATACACACATGCATGAGAATAAGAATAAGAATAGAAATAAAAAGCATATATCCCCATTTTCTTTTCCATTTTATTTCGGGTCAAATCAAATGGCGAATATACACATGGAAGAGAGAGCGGAGTGAATTCATGAATTTATATGAGGATGAATAAGATAGCAGCAGCAAAATAAAAATGGATACAGACAGAATGGGAAAGAGAGAGAGTAAAATGGAGAGTGACAGAAGAAAATCCACTTGTGAATTTATTACTGTGATGAATTCTATTTTTATAGCTGGATTTTTTTGGTTTATTAATTTAAATTAAGCATTTTTGGATGAATACGAATCGAGGGATGAAGACGTATTTTGTGAAGAATCATTGAATCTTGAAAAGCTTTTATGCTTTCTACAAAGACTTCTTTTACATCGTCACATGATCACTCTCAAAGAGTTGAAGGACTTTTGAGATTTTTCTGTATATCCTCTGTAGATAGATGTGAGAGTGTCGTAGAGATATGAGATGTTGTGGATGAATGGAAGTGTGTGATGGGGATAATTGAGAAGTATATTGAAAGGATTTGATGTTCAAAAATTATGCTTGATTTATTTTGAATTGAGGAGTTGAATTGAGGTGTTTTCCTGATTTATTTGAATTTTAAAGATACAAAGATCAAGACTAGGATAAATGCAATTCTAGGTGAGAGTGGATAGGGTGCAATTTGACTAATTTCATGTCTTGTTCTAAGCAGAACTCAAAGATGATTTGGATTTTTGATAAAGTTTAGTCGACTTTTCCAAACAAAATCAGTGTCGGCTTTAAAATCTTGTTTCTAAGGATGATTTTAGCTGTTTCTCTACTAGGATGATATCAGCTGGTTTGACCCCAAAATCCCTCGAGGTTGGTTAGACCCTCACTAACTACCCTTTCTAAATTCAGTTTTGGGAATGAAAACTCTAATTTTAACAACCTTACCAATTCTTAAGTTTTAGAAAGACAAGAAAGCTCCAGAGGGATTCGAACCCAATATCCTGCATTCTCGATCATATGTCAAGTGTTCTAACTAACTGAGCTACCGGGAGTTGTTAGGGAGCCTAGCACAGATCACTCTTAAACCTTCTTCGTCATTTTGTAATCATCGCTTACCTCTTATCGTTGTTTGGGAGTCAAATCCAAGCTGGAAATCCAACAATTAGTCAACCACAAAACATTAAACATACAATTAGTCAGAACAATATAGAGATATTCTATCCAATTCAGAAGATATTGTAGAAATATTGAACTTTTTTCCTGTTTCTACAATATTCAATTCTGAATGTCAATGTCACCCTTCAGAACATTCAGTCAACATCCACTATTCCCATTCCACCTAGCAAATAAGAATTCAAATTCATGAAAAAGCTACTTAAGCTATAAATAGCTATCACAATATCATCAATAAAGCCCCATATTTAATACTAATCCAAACAACCTTCAAATTCATACCAACTTCCATAACTTTACTGATTACTTCCTTCTTTATATACTTGATACTACTTATAAATTTATGACCATCTGCAAGTATTGATTATTGCGCAATAAATTTCCTACCCCAAAAAAACCCAATCATGAATATTATCTTCACGTTTGTGCCATAACTGACAGTCAACTGTCTTTAATTTATCTTACCATAAAATATATATATATGAACATATTTGGACTGTAATGATGTTGTCCAGTGATAAGAAGGAAATATCAGAGTTTTGTTGGGAGATGGGGTTGATAATATTGAAGGTAGGATAAGTGACTCACCTACCTTGTTAGGCAAGAAACTGTGAATTTTATAAGAAAGTCACACAATACTGATCTAGATCTATGATAAAAGGTTAACAGCTCTAATGTATCTTAGTAGCACATAATAGATGATCATGACAGAAGTGTATTCAGGGTGGGAAGTGGGTTGGGGTTTGATGGAGGGGAAGGGAATGTTGGGGGTTTAGCGATCAAGCCTCGTCTTTTTATGGAAACCAATATTCAATTTTCTAGGATTTTTGATGGTAAAATCCAAAACCCACCATGCTTCTGCCATATTGACCTTTCTGCGTTCCTTCCATATTGATCTGGCTACTTTTATGCCATATTGAACTGGCTAAATTCTCGCTATATTCATCTGGCTACATTCCTGCCATATTGATCCGGCTACATCCATGCCATATTGATCTGGCTGCATTCCTTCTACATTGATCTGGATACAGTCGTGCCATATTGATCTGGCTACAGTCGTGCCATATTGATATGGCTACATTTCCGCCATATTGATCTGGATACATTTCAGCCATATTGATCTGGATACATTTCTGCCATATTGATATGGCTACATTTCCGCCATATTGATCTGGATACATTTCAGCCATATTGATCTGGATACATTTCTGCCATATTGATCTGGCTACATTTCTGCCATATTTATCTGCCTACATCTCTGTCTCAATATTGATTTTATAAAGTCATCAGCCTTACTATACATCAAACTTTTACTACAGATTCTGTAGTTTGTCTCAAATTTCATCTCCAAATTGAGAGTGATCTAAAACATCTGCTTGAAAAGAGGATGTAAAATAAGGAATGGAACATGAAACCATCAATTTCAATGTTGGTATATGTGCTATTTATAAAAAATTAAAGCTCGCTTCTTTTAAGCACATTTTCTTGCTATTTTCATTCACAACCAACAGCATAACTCGATAAAAATGAAAATATTGTTTACTTAGCCATTTTTGTAAGTTGATTCCATTCTTATAATATCCTTTACGCTCTCTTCCCTTCAATAGCTTATTTTTTGCTCATTCTTTACTTTAGCCATTTTTTCTTGTGCCAAGTTTGTCGTGTTATTGACTGTATCGTGTAACAAGGCAAAGAAGAAAAAAATAGAAAAAAAAATTATGGATGGATGGAATAATAAGAAGAAGTTGAAGAAGACGCCGTTTCCTCTTCTTTTTATTGCATAGCTCATCTTCATCCATGATTAAGCATATTGGTTGCAAGTGGATGAAAGCGAGAAACAAATGAAAAATTGATGATATGGAATGAAATGTCCGAATGATGCGGAAGAGACTTTAAGGATGTGACTGGAATTTTAACGTTTTTTTTAGATATTTTTAAAAATCGCTTAAAGTTTAAAATTCCTTAAAAATAGAATTTATAACTCAATAATTCGCATTTAGAATATACAACTCAGGGACGTACCCAGGGGGTAGGGGAGGAGTACTCCTTACTTATCCTGTTGTACAGATCAATTGTGGTTCACAATCTTCCTTAGATAACGCCTAATGCTGTCTGTATGGCTGGCTTTCGTCCCCAACCCAGGAGTATAGTCAGGGGGGTTGGGGTACTTAACTACTACGCTTGTTGAACAGATCAATTGTGATCCAGGGTATACCTCAGATGGCGACCAAACTTATCAAATTGCTCCATGACTCTAAGGCAGGATTTTTAGTTTTATCGCTGACTTTATTGCTTCATCGCTTGCTTTACAGCTTTTGCCTATCAATTGCCCATAATCCTTCCAAAAGTGGCTGTATAGTTATATCGCTGACTCTATGGCTCTATTGCCTTTTTTTCCGTCTGTTTATCGCCAAAACTACAGCTTTCTTCCAATAGTGGCTGTATAACTCTATGGCTGGATATTTTGCTCTATCGCTGACTCTATGGCTATATCGCTTCTGTCTGTCAATCGCCAATACCACAGCTTCTTTCCAAGAGGAGCTGTATAACTCTATGACTGGTTATTTAACTCTATGGCTGGCAATTTAGCTATATCGTTGATTCTACGGCTCTAACGCTTCCGTCTGTTGATTACCAAAATCACAGCTTTCTTCCAAGAGTTCTTTGGTCTATTTGTGGTATGGGGTATGGGGTCACTTTGAACGGATTACCAAAATTTAAGGGAGGTCTTGTGATTTTTGTCACGAAAAATCTTAAAAAAATTGTACAAAAAAGGGATTGAAGGGGGTTAAACCCACCCCTACCTCCTAAATACACCCCTGATAGCTCCAACCCCACTCAGACGACGCTCCACAGTCTATCTTCCTCTAAACGGCGACAAGACAAGACAGAACGTTTAGAATCTATGTAAATTGAGTAGTGCTGAGGCATGAATATTGTTGATTAATTATATCACATAGCAGTTAACAATTTATGTTCATAGATGTGTGTATGAAAAAAAAAAGGCAGCATGGAAACATTATCAAAAAACAGATGCGATCTTATGTACATAATAATAATGTATTTAAAAATATTCCGGTTATAAAATCGTTCCATCATCAAAGTTTGTGTGGAAAATGGAAATATCTCATTCTTATCAGTAAATATGTACGAGGAATGAAAAGGGTTTGAGTGTACGAAAAAAAAAGAAGATAAAATGAATAATTTGTACAATTCTAATTACTATCTGACACTCAATTACATTCATTTCGCTATCATCCATAAAATTCTTGCTTTCTCTCTTTTGTGCTTTGTTCTTTATGGAGCCAGAGTTGATAATTGGGTGGATTTTAGTGAATTTTGTAGGGTTTGCCAAAATTAGATGAGCATAGATGCACAGATGCAGAAAACTGCAGTCCTGCAGCAGACCTGCTCATCTGGGCGAACCCTAGAATTTTGTGTCTCTGAGTGTAAAATCGACTCAGATTTTGGATGGAATTTCGACTTGAGTTCATTTAAGATTTAGGTAGACTTGGAGCTCTAACTAGATCTCAATGACGTCCTCGACATCCTCTTTATCTGATTTCTTGATATATCCCTTCAATATTCACTAGAGTAGGTGTAAATTGAGGTTGTTCCATTGGAATATCAAAGAATCAATACCCTGGAGCTAGTGGCTTGGTTTAGAGATATTTAGAGCACTTACAAGGGTATACCAAAGAATTTATCAATCCATCGGACGCTGACTATGATTTTCTTGGGTTGCGCTCTTGAAGTGGTTTATCCAGGAGAAGCTGGTTAAGGGTAGACTCTCTCTTTCCTTGGTATACCAAATTCACTGATTTTACTGATTTTTTCGACGCAAAAATCCTTAAGATCTCTAAATTATTACATTCCAAACCAACTCTCCACCTCAAAATGTGGCTGGGTCCAAAACGAAATAATGAATAATGTTCTAAAAGATGTGAGAAAAAAAGCATTGTTTTACCATTCACATAGGTTAACTACCGAATTGAGCTTAGTTACTGCCGCTTTTTATCGTTGTATTTTAGATGTTGACTAGAAACCGATCTCTGATCTTTTTGAATAGTGTTTCTCATATTATCCTTTACGATTATATCAAATTATTGCATCTGCTTCTTAGTGTCTCGTTCGAACAACACAACTTGTTCGCTAGGGCATCGCTCCATCGGCATATTAACGGTAAGACGCGAAGTTGTCCTTATGGCACCGTGAAGGCAAATTTTGACACATTTTTGTAGCGAAAAGTGCACTTTTTGAGTCTCTCAAATCATAACACCCTTACAGACAAAGAGCATACACTGAGTATACTCACTTTTGTGAGCATGCTCATTTGAATGAAAAGAAGCATGCTTTGAGTATGCTCATTAATGTGAGGATGCTCTTTGTATTTTAGGTACAGCTGTTAATTAAGGTTTCCAAAAGTCTCGGTCTTGACAAACTCTCGAGACTACTCAGGAGTCTCAGTCTCGGTCTCAACATTGGGAACTCTTACTGCCAATCCTAATTGTCGCCAGAAGATTGCAACATTCTAAACTGCTCTATTTGACATCTTCATCAACTTCATCATTATGTTGAATATTATGCCAACTCTGCTCATCTGTACACAAAGCAACGACAATGACGAAATACTGTAATATTTGCGTCAGACAGCAGACTCTCAAGCTCATTCGAGTAATAAATGTTTTATTCATTTTATATCATTTCTATTGTCTATTTTTCTGCTTTAACGAATATATCTCCTCTCTTTTTTTGTGTATACATGTGTACAAGGGGCTGATGCTGTGAATTAGAGACTGAACCCTATCTCGTTACGACAGTAATTAATTGTTTCATATTCCATTGTGTATATTTCATTTCTATAGACTAAAAAATTCTTATTTTTAATCAAAGTTTTGGTTTTTTTGGCTGTGCGTTTAATTTTCTGTGTGACTGACTGTATAAAGCGTGATGTTTAATTCCATTTGTACATAATGTTTATTATTGATATGAAAAAGAGGCAGCTTCCGAGAATTTGGAATTGAGTTTTTGAAAATGAAAATTTTAATTGCCTTTTGGCAATAACCACAAATGGGATGCCTTGATGCTGTTTGCTGTTTTTCCATTGAAGTTTTTGCTTTTTTAGATGAAAATTGTGAAACATTTGTTGAAGTTAATTAATTTTTTGTGAAACAAATTTGTGGGGGATGATTGTGATGGATTTTTGAATGAGTTTTGAATTTACTATTTTTGGGGATAATTTAATGAATTCTATGCTTTCTAGTCTTGTAAAATGGAATTGGAGATTAATGTTGATTTTTAAAGAATATAACGACGTTGTATATTTAGAATATTGAAGACTATTGCTGAGTGGAGTGGATCAAACTCAAAATTTTGAAGGTTTATTGTGGGTTGCATACTTTTACAACTGTGTTATGCTTTGTTGCTTTGAAGCTTGCTTACTTACTTAATGGTACAACACGTATAACTTAGATCGCAACAAAGGGCTTTCCTCAAGCTTTCCTTTTAAAATTATCGCTGGTTCCATTATCAAATTTATAATTCTGAATAGCGGTACCCGAATGGGACTCGAACCTTTGTCCTAGTATTTCCGGATACATGCTTCTACCACTGAACTATCAGGGGTAATTCGACTATATGACAAAGTGCAATGTATGAATTATGCATTTTCAATAACCCACTTATTTCTGCATTCCCAATGATATACACGGTATTGTTTTAAGTGCCTTTAAAAAAGCGAAATCTTTGCAAAGTCAATGGCAATCCATATCAATACTGATAAACCGTTGACAGTTCATTTCAGAAATCCCATTCCAACAATAAGCTGACAATGTTTCATCAATGTTTTACGTCCTGTAATTTTTGCAGCTTCCAGAATGACTTTATAGCTTGTCAGAATGCAATTATATGATTTATTCGGCTTTGAACAGTGTTTTAGTCATCATTACTGGTGTGGCTTCATTAGGGAACATTCAATAAAAGTTGCAGACTCAGAGTAATCTGAATAATAGAACTAGTGCTTCCTGAAGTCTCAATTTTGACTAATTAATGAGATCTAGACCAATATTGAGACCAAGACCGAGTCTGGCTACAAAAGAAATTCATCGTAGTCTCGATCTTGAAATTTGTCAACATCTCAGTCTCCAAGACTTGGAAGTCATCGTCACAGCATCCAGAATCCATGTATGGAATCTCCAAGACATCTGTTTTTTGATACTTAAAACCCTTTTTTGAGCCGTCTCCTGAAAAACAGTACAATATAATGTGTTATATGAAGTAAATTAAAACTTTAAGGTGCCAGATATACTCCAACACCACCAACTCAACTTCATTAATTTACTTTCACATTCCAAAGCCAACAATTATGTTCCGAAACTACAATAAATTAAAATTTTTACAGTACATCCACTTGGATAATTTAACCATAAAAATAAAAGTTTTTTTTTGTTACATTTTTCAACACTTTCCATGTTTTGTACATTTTTGAATGCCTGTGTAAAGCAACAAAAGTAAGTGCACTTAATTCTATATATCCAGAACATTCCTGAACATTCGTGACATTCATACAAACCTGAAAATATTTTTGGAGATATGTTTCAGAGTAACATAGGGAGTTCAATGGGGAATCGCTATGTCCTGAGAGACATACATGAAGAAGACTCTGAAATGGAGCTTCTAAGGCTTATTTTTTGGCAGCCATATGAATGCTTAATAGCTCCGTTAAGTTCAACGGCTTCGGTAAGCGTACATATGGCTGTCATTGGGCTTAAAGGAACCGTTGAGCTAAACGAAGCCGTTCGGATTAACAGAGCCGTTAAATGTCCATATGGCTGCCATAAAAAAGCATAACGGAGTCATTGGACGTCCATATGGCTGTCTAAAATATGCTTTAAGAGGAAGTTTAATGGAACCAATGGACGCTCTTATGACTGCCTAAAATTAGCCTTAAAACGAGGCATAACAGAGCCGTTGGAAGTCCTCATGTCTGCCAAAAATAAGCCTTAAAAGGAAGTTTAACAAAAACGTAAATTTGGATGTTAAAAATAAGCCTTAAAAGCTCCGTGGCGGTGCCTTCTTCATTTGTGTCGCTCGGGTGTCGGCGTTCTAATGGAAAGACACATTTTAATGGCATCATAATGGCTGATTTTGACCAATCTAAACGGTAAAAAATGCAGTTCGCTGTATTGTGTTGCCAGGAGCTCACATCATTGTGTTGCTCGGGCTCAATACCCTTTGATCCACCTGCTATATTTTTTAAGCTGTAAATTTTTGAATTTTCCACTTCAAATACTATTAATCCATACTTCGATCCATCAGCCATCCATAATGATGTCACGAATATATTCACATAAGCTTTGCTGCTGCTCCTCTTCCATTCATCTACACATGATGTAACGGAACAAAAAGGAAGCAAATAAAATAAGAATTTTCAACAGCTTTGAACTTGTAACCATTAAAAGTAAATTTGAGGTTTCGTATATTGCATGACAATGTACACATATTCTAGGTATAAAGGAAGAATTGTAGCAGAAAATGACAGAAACTTTCTTTTTTCAATTTTTTCCTTTCATTTCCACACACAAAGCGAGAATGAAAAGTTTTTCTATTTACTTCTTTTTTTTTTCGCTTGTCTCGAGGCACTTTTCATTTGCCTAAAAATAGAACATTTTCTTGTTTCTGTTTTTTTTACTCTGAACAGAACATTTTCTCGGTTCTTCTGCATAAGGCATTATGCTAATAAAAAAATATGTCACGTGTAGCAATGTTGTTCGTTAGGGGGCATCTGCAGGATGAACAAAATATACAGACTGTATATATCATTATGCGGGATAACAGGATGAATGTGTTGTAAGGTGAAAAAGTGGATGGAGTTGAAGGTATGATATGAGATGAAAGAGCAATGGCATCAGGGGGGCAGGCAGTGACGGATTATTTTTTGTGGATGGAATTAAAGATGAGTAATCTCTAGAGCAGTGTTGGGCTTACGTTTTTAACATGTTTCCAGTTGAAAGCGCCTGGCTTGAAGTTAGGCTTGAAAATCAGCTTTCTAAGTGTGCTGTAATTTTCGAATGTTCCAAAGGATCTAATCCAGGAATTGGTCCCAACTCTTTTGAGATTAAGATTTGCATTTTTGGGTGTCAAACTCAATTTCTGAAGTGTACCTCAATTAATCCAGAACTAAATTGAATGATCCAGAAATGCCATCCAAGAATTGAATGCTTCAAATGTAGGAGCTTGGAACCTTGCTTCGACTAAAGTTCTACAGAATAGAGTACATTTTCTCACAACATAATCTGAGTGAGACTCGAACCCACTCTTTCTTAATTACATGTCAAGTGGTCTTAACTACTGAGCTACTAGGGATTGTAATGGGAGCATAGCACAATGTCCAACTAAATTTTAATTTTCTATACTTTATTGCACTTATCGTTGTATTGAATCAAGATACAAAATCAAACAGAAAATCCCAAAAATTGAGATAAATATCAGGAATTGAGTATGGCACCCCTATATGCATGGGAAACATTCAAACCTTTACTAAAATTCAAATCTATATTATAACATTCTTGCTAATCATGCTCCATTAGTGTTCCTCCGGTTTCTCGGCATACTCCTACTCTTAAACTTACCTCTAACCAAGGTATGCAATCACCCTTGCCCTTTTGTCCCTATCCTAAAATGTACCTTAGAAAATGCACCAAGTATACATAGATGTATGAATAAGTGTAAGGGTAATTGTGCACCAGGAATACAGCCCCTTCCCAGACTACACACCTACGTTAATATCATCCCATAAAGTACACATTTTAATGCGACACATTTAGTACCGTGAAGGATATAAAAAAAAATAAAAAATTCATTTCACATAAATAAAAAAATTTTAAAATATTATTTTTTTTCGTGTCCCCTTCTCATTTAGCTGGATTGCCATGCCAAGCTTATGAAGGCATCATGACATTTTTACATTATTATAAATTTACAAAGAAGAGGATGAAAAGTTTATATTCATATCTGTTGTGCAGGCACGGTGCACATGACAATCCATATGCAAATTCATGAATATTTTACGTGAACTTTTAGCTTTTTTTTTGGGACATAACCTCACTTTTTGGGTTCAAGCAGCATGAAAATGACTAGAAAAATGTAAAGTACATCCACTAAAGTACATCCACAACAATCCCAAAACTTTAAATATTTTCGATCCAAATACCAAATAAATTCCTACTCAATTCATGATAATTGAACAAATCAACGCCTTCACACCTCCTGCTCATCCATCCTCACTCCCCAAAATAAACTCTACAAACTAGGTCACTTGTTCCACTGCCAATGACGTCATTGCATTTTCGCCATTTCAATTTTTGTTGTTGTTGGATTTTTTTTTATCACAGCTTGTCTGGCTGTTTATTCGACTGCCAAAAGTTCTGCAACTGCTCATTCTCATTCCATGGCTCTTTGTGTACAGTATTGTCTCTCCATTACCATTTCCGTTTTATGTACTTACTATCTACATTTATTTATTTTGTATTTTATTCAATTACTGCTTTTGTTTTTTGGATGTTTTTTGTAATGCTTTCTGTTTTTAAGGGAGGAATTTTTTTTTTTGGAGAATTAATTGAATTTGTTGTTTTTATTTGGAGATAGTTTGAATCACTTTGAAGGCAGGGTAGGATGGTGTTTAATTAGGTTGATTATCTGGATTGGTGAAAAACAGTTTAAAAGTTATGAAACTTCAATTGTTTTTATTTCGCTGACTAGCTTAAGAGCTTAAGAGTTAAGATTCTGCTTAAGACCAGATGTAAGTTAAGACCAAACGTAATAAATGACCATACTTACATTACACCTGAAACTAGAGTTTTCAGACAAGACATGCATAGATAAAATCAGTGTCTAGCTAGACATTATTCTTATAATAATCTCCTGATCCACCTCGCCGATCTCCACCTCGCCAAATCAGACTCGCTTACATAAAAGATTCTTCAGTCAAGGTTTGGTATCGAAGTACTATGAGAGTCAAAACCTACTCTCGAGGTTGGATTCTTAATTTATTCGGGATACACTGCTAGGGATATCCTAAGGCACCCACATAAAATACCTACCTAAGCTATCCTAGGATGTCCACCTGAACACCTACTTTGACTTTTCTAGGATATCAACATAGAATATCTATCTAGGCTATTCTAGGATACCCATCTGAGTCCATTCCCAGGCTATCATAGGACACCCATATGAGGCCTTTCAGATAGAAATGCGAAAACCACAAATTTCAGAAATTGAACGATATTTCTAAAACTAGTAATTAAAAGTATGACATATTATATATTTTTGGAAAGGTCTTTCTTTTGGGTATCCAAAAAAATAAGTTATAGTTTATGAAATTGTCCAGGGTTGGAACACAAGAGCTTTGAATCATGACAAAACCATACTTTTTAATCACTCTAGTTCGGCATGTTCCAATAACTCAAAAATTTTGCTGTTATACGTTTATAATAGAACATCTACCATACTAAATTGCAGTGAAGAGATATTTTGAATACAACTCTGTTCAACTGAAATATCAATATTTCAACTCTGCCTATTTTTACATGAAATTTTCACAAAAATCAGCATTATTAATCACAGGAAGCGACATTTTTAATGATCTAAACGGATTCTGGTAGACAATTTAAAGTTTAATTTTATGAGCATAAAAGTTTTTTGATTACATAAATTTTGAATTTATAAAATACGTTAAACGCAATTTTTCAAGCAATTTTAAGTTTTCATTTATGTTTCACTTTTTATTATTATTTATTGATCAAAGCATATTTAAAATGTTTATTTTATTACTATGATCTTAATTTTTATGAATTAGATAAGAATTTCAACTAAATCTAAATTACGATAATAGTTGGGTAAAAATTTGGTAAAAATGGAAAAATGCATTGAAATTGCGTTTAACGTATTTTATAATTTCAAAATTTATGTAATCAAAAAACTTTTATGCTCATAAAATTATACTTAAAATTGTTTACCTGAATCCGTTTAGATCATTAAAAAAGTCGCTTCCTGTGGTTAATTATGCTGATTTTTGTGAAAATTTCATGTAAAAATAGGCAGAGTTGAAATATTGATATTTCAGTTGAACAGAGTTGTATTCAAAATATCTCTTCACTGCAATTTAGTATGCTGGATGTTCTATTATAAAAGTATAACAGCAAAATTTTTGAGTTATTGGAACATGCCGAACTAGAGTGATTAAAAAGTATGGTTTTGTCATGATTCAAAGCTCTTGTGTTCCAACCCTGGACAATTTCATAAACTATAACTAATTTTTTTGGATACCCAAAAGAAAGACCTTTCCAAAAATATATAATATGTCATACTTTTATTTACTAGTTTTAGAAATATCGTTCAATTTCTGAAATTTGTGGTTTTCGCATTTCTATCTGAAAGGCCTCATATTGAATACCTGTCTAGACAATTCTAGGATACTTATCTAGAATACTTGTCTATGCTTCCTAGAATACTCAACCTTTCCTAAAATTGCTCCGTGCTTAGAGTTCCTAAGATAGAGTTGAGTAGAGTAATTTAGGGCATCTAGAGTAGGTGGAGTATCCACTGCCACCACTGCCTTTTCAGATAAGATAGAGTAGAGGATCCCGGGTAAGTTAAGAAACCGGTCCACAATCAGCACAAATTTAAATTTTGCCAAAAAAGATGTCGAGTTGGCAGTATACTTAGAATCAAGTTTAAGTCACAAGGCACAAACAGCTAAATTTGCCACTTTGCAGTCACTAAATTCTAAAGAGACTGTCGCTTCATCACCATAGTTGCAACATTTCAATATGGGTCAATCGAAACTGCATCTAAATTTATTCAAATTCACAGAATGGAATTTTCAACAACTTCTAAAATAAACATTCTGTTCTTGGCAGTTCCTTTCCTTTTTCTCAGTCAATTCATTTCCAATTCCCTTCAGTCGCATCCACAAAAAAAATACAAACATTCTTTTGCATCACTCTGTTGCAATATCGCTTAAAGCTATCGCTCTATAAAAGAGCATATTTATACATAAGTTCATCTTGTTGTGTTTGTGCTTGTTGTTAATGTCACAGTTGGTTATTGTTGAAGTTGGCATGTATCGAATGATCTGATAATCTATTGTTCAATAAATTGAGAACATTTCGTATCAGCGTTGATTGATTCCATTTTTGTGAATGGATATAGTATTCAATAGAATTAACAGAATCGTGTATGTTGAGTATGAGGATGTTATGTCGTGCATATAAATAGACATACACATAAAAAAAAAGTTTTCATTTCCTTTTTTTTGTGTGCTGCTTATTTACCGAGAGTTGCTGACCTAATTGATCCCATTTGGGAATATTTAATGTTATGACATTCATTTTTGGAGCCAAAATGTATCATAATTTGTCTAAGTTTTAGTTCCACTATAGCTTATGACCCTATGAGCATCATTAGTATTAATAATATTGTGGATTGTAGACAAAAATCTTCAGACATTCCAAATTAGTTTAATGATATGAAATATATTCTACTCTAAATAGTATCTAGGTTAAGGGATATAAATGCTTACTCATTGTCTTCGTTTGTGCTAATGGAACTTATGCATTTTTTAAAAGCTGTTTTCTGGGAAGATGGGAAAAGCTTTTAAAGGATTATTTTGGATAGATTTTTATTAAATTTTAAGAAATTTTTGGGGGAAGTTCAGTTGTTAAGTAGCTCAAAAGTTTTTGACTTTTTGACACTTCCTTGATCTCTAAAGGGAAAAAATCATTGCATTGAAGGATAACAAAATTTTAAATGCCCTCCACCTTCTAAGGCAAGCGTAACAAGCACTCTAAGGTCCCTTGCACAGTTCCAATGGAATTTGGGTTCGAAACATTGCAATTCCGAGCTATCGTGACTTATAAGACCATCCACAAAGAATATTCCTTAACAATTCATATTTTTGGACTCACTTGTTCAGCAAATACGATTTAAAACTGCCGTATGTAGATATACTGACACACAATAACGTAATATGATTGTAATAGTCATGATGTGTCGCTTGGAAAATTACAGTGTAACTCAGTGTTGTCTAAACTTACATAGTTGTGTCATGACACACCTTGGTGGTAAGCCATGATTTGAACAAGTACACGGTATAAAATTCATGATATTTCCAGAAAATTTCTGCAGCACACAGTTTGGACAACACTGGTGTAACTTGTTGATAGCAATTTATTGTTTAGTTCTAACGTATTTCTGTTCTCCTTTCAAATAAAGGTTCTCAATACCGAGACCTAGACTTTTCGGTTTCGGATTTGTTATAGACGAAGTGCGGGAAGGGAATTTATTGTAAAAATCCACTCATATTTGGAAGAAACTCTTCAATTTGTTAATTTTTTTTGTGATAAAATCTAATTTTCTTCCTAAATGATTGCGATGCATACACAAAATTCAATACCCGGTCCTAAAATTCTCAAAATTCTAGCTACGATCCTGATTCTCAATCTCTAAAAATTTTTCGAAACCGTGACTTTAATATCCTCAAAATTTCAAATCCCTTTCAATCCCAGTAAGCCAAATGTTTCAACCTATCCCACATCATAGCAATCATAGTAATCAAAGTCAAACAACTCGTCCAAAAATATTCAACAGTTTTCAAAAAATTTTACTGTGCATCCTTCTGTGAATGTACTTCAATTTCCTCTATTGTTCCGAGTATTAAATGATTACAGTAGTAGATTAAAATTCCACGGACCATAAATTTCATGCATATAAGCATTCATACAAGTTAATTGTCTGTAAAACAATAATTGAAATGTGCTTCAAAATGAACAAAAAAAACAGCAATCCACAGCAGCAACAACAACACGAGATGAGGTTTATAGGATCAAAAAAAAAAAAAATTGAGATGAATCAACAATCCGCGTAAATAAATATTGAGCATCACTGCGGTGCCTGTATTTGAATAATAAAATAAAGTTTCTTGTTGATTAATTCAATTATGCTTTATATTTTGCAGTTAGCGCCATTATGTCAACAGCCAAAAGGCTGGTGTTATCATTAGCTGGTCGTAAAGATTCAAATCAAGCAACAGGCGCATCATCAACACGTCTTGTAGGCAATAGTCTTTCACCAGGACATGAATTAGATGAGATTGCAGTTGTATCAAATAGTGGCACAGAAGCGTGTGGTCGTGTATCATATGGAAGTCTATCGTTGAATGGTCCTCGCTATATACCTGGTAAGTGCAGACAATCAACAAATCCTCAAAAATAAGAAAATGCTAAGCATTATTGTGGCAAATGATTTATCTGTAAATTATCTTATAAGGAACTCACTCGTTCCTACATCTCTAGGCTTAAGTGTATATATCATCATTGTTGCAATGATTTTCGTGTTCATTGTAATGAATCATTCCTCCCTATGTTCTATTTCGATGTAATTTTACTTGCTTTTATCATGTCTGCGTGTGTATGAATCTCTTCCTGATACAACCGAACAATTCTCTCTCATGTACAGTCTTGTGAATGATGAGGATGATGGAAACCATTAAATATGATTGCTGTTTTGTTTCATTTTATTCACATTTATCTTCTCTTTTTTTTTGATCCCTTCTTCCTTGCTGCCATTGTATCAACTCTACTTACGATTTTTCTTCTACTTTACATTTTGTTTTATTTGGTTTTTATCTCTTTCTTGCCATATATACTTACCTAGACTAGATTGAGGGTGATTCTGTAGATAGATCTACTTGTCATCTGTTAAGTGGAGGCTTTGGCCTTGGTGTGCTTTTATGTTGTGTTGATGGAGAATTTTACATGGTTTGATGAATTTTGAATCATGAGACAGTGTTCAGGGGTCTATTCGGGATACACCCTTCCTTTACAAGGAATACCCTAAGGTAAGGGAGAGTCCCTTTATAAGGGAGGATAGGGTCAGGCCGATCTCAAATTCAAATGTTGTGTTCATGGATATTTACCACAAAGATACTTTACAGAGACATGAGGAAGTCTGTCTCTGACACTTTCTGGTTACTTACTTTCTAACTTGCCATGCACCAACTTGGAGCATAGGTTGGTCCTCCAATTAATTGTACAAATTCTCAGTTTTGACATCTAACTGACATTCCTTCAGCCATGTTGCTTATGTTGCCATCCCCCATTCTTTCTGGTTGGAACTCTTCAATTCAAATATGCTGTGTTGATTAAAATTTACTATATAGACATTTTAAAGTGGCATATCTAGAAGAAAAGAAGCTTGAATGAAATTATAGTCAAGCCTTCCTTTGCTCTCTTTTTGATTGAAATTCCTGGAATACACACTGAGTAGAAATTGTCCAAAACTGACACTAGGCCGACTTGACTCTAGCCTGAGGGTAAATTATATCGAATAAGGCCTGCAGCAGTGTCATGCTGGCCTGGGGTCGAAATTGCGGCCATTTCTAAACCGTGTGTCTTCTGGTATTCTTCAATTTGTCAAGGTTTATAGAGTCAAAAACTTGTCATGTGATTTTCCAAGTTTCGGTGGATTAGTTGCTAATAGTTGTAGTCCTAGGCACATAATAGGAATCAAACGTATGCCGTTAAGGCAAAGGTTTTAACCATTGCATTCGGTCACTTATACTCAGGGGTGGAGGTGGATTTCGTTATCTTTGTCGTCCTGAATACGCATTAGCATAAACTATACATTAGTGGCAGACAAGCCATGTGTCACGATACATTGGTGTACCATGTAAAACCCTAATGTCATGCTAATGTCATGAATCATATATCATGTGCGGTTTCATCATCAACTTAATCCGCGAGAAATAAATCCCACCTCTGCACTGTAAATTCCTCTACAAATAACTAAATAACTCAGAATCTACTCTGGTTAGTTAGTCTATATCATCCACAATTCATGAATTAATCTTGTCAATCATTCTTTCAAGTCTCCCCTCCAACAAAAAAACTTTTTCATCTCTTCCATCATCAAATCCAATCAGTTCCGCCCCATAAAAAACAAATACTCACTTTATCTCTAAAATCACCCAAAATGATAGACTAAACTAAGATGATGATATATGGAAAAGGTGTGAAGTTGCGTTGAATGGAACCAAAAGTTTATCTATGTGACAAATAGTTTTTTGATGTCATTTACTAAGTGAGAAAAATTGAATGGATGTATATCCCCATTGCCCTTCAATTTGCCAAAAAAAAAAATCATCATTTTTCTTATACAGTTTCTTTGTTCTGTCTTTTCATTCCATGACGGAAGTTGAAGAAAGAAAATTTATTGAAGAAAAGTTTGCAGCTTTTTCGACACTGAATTTTTCATTCAGTTTCTGTTATTTCTATTTGTGGATTGAGATTAATTAGGGCACTCAATTTATCTTAAATGTTCTTTTTGTTCGAAGCAAAAAAAGTTGGAAAAAGTTGCAGACTTGAACAGAAAGAAAAAAAAACAGAATGAAAGAGGTTAAAGCTTCAGAATAAAGTTTTGAATTGGGAAAATAAAACTTTGTTATTTTGTGGATCAGAGTTGGGAAAGGGTCGGGTATTGTCGCTTGTCAGTTCATGTTCCACAAGTGGATGCCTTCTACAAGTGGATGTCTTCCTCAAGTAACCTTACAGAGCTTTCGTTGATGACTTTTTCTTTAACCTGTGAAATGGGGTGGGTCATTCAGAATGGGTCATTGACGGACGGGACAGTCTTCATTAGGTCCCTTCGATCGAAAGTGGAAACCTTCGGAATGGATCATCGATTGAAGGGTTATCAGTGGAAGTTCACAACCTGCGGAATAGGCCATAGATGAAAAATCACAACCTGCGGAAGGGACCATCGAAGAAAGGAAGAAATCGACAAAAGGAACCAACAGCGGATTGTGAAAAACTGCTGAAGGTGTCATCGGAAGAGACAACCTTCGTTAGGGGCCATCGGCTGAAGAGACAATTCTCGCAGGGCAATCCTCCTTAAGGGCAATCGATGGAAAGTGAAAACCACGTGGCAGAAGGGATCATCGGCGGAAGGAACAACTTTCTTTAAGTCCCATCCATGGAAAGTGAAAATCTGCGGAAGGGGCCAACTGGGGAAAGAAGGTAGCAACCTGGGGAAGAAACCATCGAAGGAAAGTAGCAAACTGTGGATGGAATCATTGGTGAAAGGTGACAACCTGCGGAATGTGCCATTGGTGGGAGGTAACAATTTACGGAAGAAATCATCGGTGGATGGTGACAATCTGCAGTAGATACCATTAAATTTGTACAAGCTAAGTGACTGGCTCTGTCAGTCAGTCTGATGAAAAGCCTGATGTTGTTACCTAAGCTCCACATATGACCATGGTTGCAGTGAAGTAAGTAAGGTATCTACTATCGAAGGAATATTGCAACCTACAAAGGGGTCATTGGCAGAAGATGGCAATCTGTGTAAAGGGTTTGCGCAGAACCTATGATTCCTCGTCCTTTTACTGATTATTCCCACCTGCATCCCAACCCTTCTATAGATTGATGATACTAAATATCCCTCTATACATATTAGTATAAATTTGAATAGAAATGGAAATAAAATGACTTAAATCAGATTATTATGCTGAATTGTTCGTTTTTGGGTAAAAAGTTTTTGGGGATGTTGAATCATACTCAATCTTTAAATGTTGATACAAGTGATGAACTTCAACATTGTGAAGTTTGTGTTTGCAGTTCTTCTATGTTTTGTACTGTATTTGCACCTACTATGCTTAATTAAAAGTGAATTAAAATTAGATTGTATGCAAGAACTTGGCAGGAAAGCACGTGGTGTGGAAATGGCTGGAAATTTGAATCCAGGCAGACTTGACACTAGCTTGAGGTCGGGTTTCATCAAATCTGGCATTAAGCAAGAGTCATTCTAGACTGGGATTCAATTTTTGACCATTTATACACCATGTGCCTTCCTAATTGTAATGTACATTGAAAAAACCTCCATACAAAATTCAAATTTCAAATTTCCGTTACAAAATTCCAACATTCTTAATCATCTAAATCCAATTTTTAAGACAAATTCCAGCAATAATTCACAACAGAGTTGACAAATAAAATTCTTCATTACTTCCATTATGCCATGTTATTACAGACCCAATTTTTTGCCATTTCATATACAAATTGCCACGTGTATGTGATTTCCGATAATACTACGTGCTATACAGCACAGTTTATGAGACATCTAAGACTTTGTGGCAGCATAAAAAGTAAAATCTATTTTTAAATACGATGAAGATTAACTACAAAGAAATTGTAAATTTACTTGAGGAAATGATTGATTATTTTAATTTAATTTTATTTAATTGATGACTTGATATTTTATGCTTTTTAATGGATATAAAGAAGGGAAATAATGTGGAGTAGTCGTAGTTAAATTATGTAAAGTTGTGCTTATTTTTGGAATTTTTATAGTTAGGAGCAGAGTTGGCAGGACTTTGAGAGACAAAACTCCAAAATTCCAAAAAGTTTGGACTTTATGGAGTCCAACCCCACTGTTTTTTGGGAATCTGGACTTTAATTGAGTCGACTGCACTTTGGAGTCCTGCCAACTCTGGTCTGGAGTTGATTCCTTCAATTGTGGTATGGTACGGGACGATATAGGTACCAATTGTCTCTCAATACTGTCCCATCGTCCCATTATTACTATCCTGAATCAATGATGCACGAATACTTACTTACTTACTTCCTTGGCTGGGGCGCACGGGGGCCCATTGCCGCGTTTAAAGAACGTCTGTAGACAGCTCTATCTTTCGATAACTTCTGCCAATTAGGGATATTGAGAACTCTAGCGTCCTTATCCACACAACCAATCTAGGACATTCTCGGTCTTATGCACGACTACAGGTACATAAATCCACTCCTGTTTGTTTTATCGGGTTTGATCATTTTAGTAGGGTTTGGCCAAGAACCGCAGGCATGCATTTCCTGCGTTTTAGATACACAGGTCTCTAGTATTTGACTGTACATTATAGTTCGTCCAAGACTGCAAACCTGCATTTTTGCACGTAACATTGCAATTTTGGACGAATCATACATCTTAGTCGTTCATAAATAACGTCATATGTATATTCAAAAATATCCTAATAGACATTAAACATACTCATCTAAATGAGTATGCTGTTGAGTACCCTCAGTAAATATATAAGAGGATGCTCAATTTTGAGAGCATATTCCAGGGTTTGCTCCTTGTCTATTAAGAAATTCTCACAATTTCACTAAAAATTCCCAATATTATTTATTAAATTTTTTAAAATCCTTCCATAAAATACCTTAACTTTATGACAATCAGGATTGTTGTTTTTTTTTTCATCGAATTAAATGCTATACATTGACATTATATTCTATTAAGCTCATCATTATTATTATCATACGCTTATATTTAATTCCATAATTTTATTAATCGAATGTTGAATATTCAATTTACAAGTCCTTTTTTCATGTCCAATTGCGGACGTTCTGGATTTATGGATAATTAATTGAATTGAGGATGATAAAAAAAATAATTATTTATGAAAAAGTTTTCGATTAATTAATAACTGAAATTATGACAATGTATTATGGATATAATATTAATTATTTTTTTGATAAATTTGAAATTTGACCAGACAATTATAATAATTGGAACTAAGGGGAGCGGGGTATAGTCAGATAATTTTTTGTATGGATTGCAAAAATTTAAGAGAGTTTTGGGATATTATTCACGAAAATCCTAGAATATTGAACCTTGTAGGATGTAGGCAAGCGAAATTTGATCCAGAATCAACTCCTGCTCCTCTTTCTTGAATACACTGTTGTAGCTGATACAAGGAAAGCACATGGCGTATCAATGACCGAAAATCATGTCTCCAGTTAGTTATACTCTGTCTCCAAGCCAGATTCGATGAAATCCAGAGGGCCAGACCCAAGTTAACATGTGACGGGATGTTTAGTCATTTTCGAAGTAAGTTAAAGAATTTTGTCCAAAAAAATCGAGTTTTGACCCTCAAAACTCTTTGATACGCCTCTAAATGAGCATATTATCATCATCAAATATTCCATTTTATCCTTAACTAGAATGATCCCCCACCAAGCAAAGTATGAAAATTTTAATTTAACCATTAGTCGGGCTTTTATTGAGATTTATATAATCACAAACAAATCGCACAAAGTTTCCCAAATTTTGGTAAATTAAAGTTTTGCAAGGAAATTTGAAGTTTATGTGAAGAGAGCGGAGCTTATAGTGGAATGACAGACAGAAGGACAAATGACCTAAATTATAGTAATAATTGCATCACATATCTCAACTCCACACGAGATATTCCAATTTTTCAAAATATCCTCGGTCATTTCAGATACCCGAAAGGCATATGGTGTGAAAAATTCGGGATATTGTACCCTCAGGTAGGGATGACTCTGGCTTTGAGCAGCTTTTAGTAGGATTTTGCCAAATCCGACTTCAAACTTGAGTCATGTCAACCTGAGGCCACTATTTTAAGACTTTTTCACGTCATGTGCCTTTCAGAATATTTTCATAACTTCCACTCCTTAAATCCAATAATCCCTCATCCCTAACTGCATACATTGTCCCAGTTATTCCCCATAAAACATCCACTCCATAATCTGATGATTCTATATTTGCTTAACTTATGCAGACTGTTTACTTATCTCCTCACAATCTTTAATACTTCGATAATAAAACTAACAAAAGATCTCAAAAGCAAAACTATTAATTTATGGCAGCACATTCATCCTTTATATCCCATAGATAAACTTTTATTCTCACCAAAAAAAAGAACAGAATCATAAATTAAATTTATAAACTTTTTCAAGATCTTCTTTTTTGGACTTTTTTTTATTCGGTTCATAAAGCTTCTTGTGCCTTTCTTTTCTCCTTATCTATGTCTAAATAAATTTTTAAGCAATTCCGTATCAAGGAAACACGTCGAAGAAATTGGATAAAATGTGAAAATTTTATTTGCTATCTATTAACACTTTTTATTACTTTGTTGTTGTAAAATACGATTTTTTTGGGAAGGTTAAGGCAGCGAAGATTCTTCTTTTGAGTCTTATGGTCCCTTTCAACCATTTTTCATCATCACTCACCATGATACGCAGTGAAACGTTGCCTTTTTTTCGAGTTAATAAAGATTTTTGTATTTGGGTATGTGTGAAGGTTTAAACTTCCATGCTTGATATAAATGATAAATTGATAGTCGTTACTGCTATTCATGAATGAAGTAAGACTAAGGATTGTGACAAACTAATGGTTATGAGATTGAAGGGAAAGTTTTTTTTGGGATTTTTTTCTTATTTTTTTAGGCATTTTTCTTCATTTGTCTTTTTTGGTGATATTTGGAGTGACATGGAAACTTTATGATGGAAATTTATGGGAATATTCTGTTGATTTGATGTGGTTGAAAGGAGATTTTGATGATTTGAGGAATTTTTGATGAATTTTGTTTGGTGATTTTGTAGCTGATTGAATTAGGTGCTATTAATATTACTTCTAGAAAAATTTACTATTACTTGTCATTGATCAAAATTGTACAAAAGAGGGGGTTTGCCTGAAAAGAACTCGAAAAGCGCAAAAAGAAAAAATGAAGCACCAGGAAAATGCAAAGCCGAAGCAAAGTCATATACAATTAGAAGCTTTTTCCAAATGTGAGGGGAGGAAGTTATTTGACCCTAACCCACACTTCCTGAATATGTGTGACATTCTGTAGGTTCTAATGTATAGACTGTCGATACAATCTACTGTAACATTGTGTCAGTTTGGAGAAGGAGCGGAGTTACCAAATAAAGAGTACGGAATTACACTCATAATTATGATGATTAGTTCCTATTGATCCACTGTGAATCGTAAAACTTTAATAAAGCGTTTGAACAGGTTTCTGATCATGTCCAGAACGGCTTATTCTGCTAGTTCCTTGTGTTTTTGTTCTGCCTCCATGTCTATGGGTGTAAGACTAGTTATTTTTCTTCTACCAATACTACTCGGATTTTGCGTTCAAAAATTACCTCGAACAGAACAACGTATTCGTTAAGGCACCTAATCGATTGAACTGCTCCGCCCTATTAAGGATAAACTGGGATGCTGTCCTATTAACACCATGACGACTGAGTCCGACCCATGTTTTCGGCAAAAACATTGAGTTTGCCGCATTGTGCAACTTGAGTACCTAGATTTATTGTCATTCTATTGTAATTTTTCATATTTGCAAAAAATTCGAATTTAATTTCGAAGTAATTTTGAAAATTTTGAACTAAAACAGCGATAATCCATACTAATCTATACCATGATGATGCTTCCTTTTGCTTACAACCAAATAAATATTCTAAAAATACCATACACAACTAAGACACATCATTCACAACCCTCATTAAATAAATTATTCATCAACTTAATATTTCAACAATCAAAAACTAACAAGAATAAGGAGTACGCGGAAGTCAACAGCAAGCAAAGAAGTAAAAAAAAATCTGTTTTAAGCATCAGAAGGCGTGTGAAACACAAAATAAGAGCTTAACATCATGAAAGACTGAATGAAGTGAAGGAGATAAATATTCTTCTTTACATATTTAATCTCCATACATTCAACTTATGAACTTTCTCATCGCAAAAATACTTTGTTGTTGCTGCTTTTCTTTTAGTTATTTATTTCACTTCCTTTTTTTTTTTACATTTCTATCAAAAACATAATTTCACTTACTTACTTGACTTTCTTATAAAAAAAGACTTGAATACATGATGTTTATACATTTTGAACAGTGGTGAGCAACCTCGGTGCTGCGGCACAACAGTGGGCAACCTTGGTGCTTCGGCACATTAGCGGGCAAGCTTAGTGCCGCGGCACATAAGCGGGCAACCGAAGTTCCGCTTCATATTAGTGAGCAATATTGATTCCGCGACACATTAGCAGGCAACCTTGGTATCGCGACATATTAGTAGACAACCTTGGTGTCACATCACATTAGTGACCAACCTTGGTGCTGCGGTATATTCGTGAGCAACCTCGGTATCGAAACACATAAGTATCCCGCCTATAATTTTTCAGAACAGCCATATACAGTATGTCGTGTAGGGTTTCGATAATGCCTTTCCACCAAAATGTCCCACCAAAATCTTAGGTTGCCCACTCCTGATCTACAAAATTATAATAATATGTATATGTATACATACCAAACATTCAGTTATAATGTTTGTTTAATCTAAATATTGTACATGATTTTACTGAAAAATAAAATGTCGGCATTCGGTGATGAATGAGTATAAGGATTTAGGATGATTCGTATGTAAAATAAAAAGAATTATTGTAAACAATTTTATGCTCTAAAGAAGCGAAACATCCCTGCTAATCAAATATTTCGGGATGTCTTGATGAAATTTGGAGTGGTGGGGATTAAAAATTTGAAGAGTTGTAGGATATTGAGGAAGAGATGAGATTTTGGTGATTTATCTGATCAGCATATTGGGGTAAATTGCATTTTTTGCTGTAAAATGGATCAAAATCAGCCGTCATGGTGCCGTTAGGGCAACTTCGTGTCTTATCGTTAATTGGTCGACTCGGTAGAGGTGCTTGAATGAATACGTTGTATTGTTCAGCTTAAGGAAGTAGTTGGAAAAAAGATTTAACCAAAATCTGTCTTAATTTCCAATTAATGACTCGAACAGCATGAGCCGGTTAATCAATCTAAAATCAGGCATCAGAGCTGCATAATTCTGCCATGGTGCCAGATTTTAATCGAATCTAAGGAAGTAGGATTGCCAAAAAACAGCACTTTTCCTTGCTATCGGTTGTCAGTACTCGATTCTCAGTGCAATATTGTCTCAATCGACAGTCAATCGTCTCATGCCATGGTCTCTAGCTATGGTAACCTAAGCATTAATTCGCAGAGCTCAAAGTCATCTCGGATTTCGGTCGATTCAACTCCATATAAAATTCACGTAAACTTTTAACTCTCGACTAATTTCTGCAATGTCTCCCAAACTATGAATCCAAGAATATCCAATTCCATACACTTAATAATCCACGTTTCAGCTATCATTATGAAAATTACATCCAAAACTACCAAAAAATTTCCCCAAATGATTCATCCAAAACTGACTGCCAGGATACAATCCATTATGGAATAGGCGTATAAGAGCACTAAATGTATACATCCATTCATATTCTTATTTTTAGACATTTCTATAAAGCACATAGGAATTTTCAAGTAATTTGATGAACTTCTTCTATATTTTTTTTGTGGATGTAGTTTTGTGCCTTCATCTTCATTCATATTTATGTTTTTATTATTAAAATTATTTTCACTCTATTTTATGTGCAGACATACATAAATCAACAAACTTATTATGGAAGCATAAAATTTCTGTCTTTCGCATCATCCTTCCGCCTTTCATCATTATCATGCATGTTCTGTGTATATGTATGTACATACGCTCTTTGGTATAGACTTGAATATATATATAAATTATTTATTTAATAACTGTAGTTCATTTCTTGCTGAAATTCCATAAAGAAGAGTTACTGCCGCTTACTGTTTGTTTTCCTTTCATTATTTTCATTTCATCTGAGAGCTTTTTAGCTCAATTTCCGGGATATGTCGGTTTTGTCCACACTTTGTCTGTCTGTCACTGACTGACTGTGTCACTGTCTGTCTGACTGTCTCTGTCTCTGTCTGACTGTCTCTGTCTCTGTCTGACTGTCTGACTGTCTGACTGTCTGTCTTACTGTCTCTGTCTGACTGTCTGTCTGACTGTCTGTCTGACTGTCTGTCTGACTGTCTGTCTGACTGTCTGTCTGACTGTCTGTCTGACTGTCTGTCTGACTGTCTGTCTGACTGTCTGTCTGACTGTCTGTCTGACTGTCTGTCTGACTGTCTGTCTGACTGTCTGTCTGACTGTCTGTCTGACTGTCTGTCTGACTGTCTGTCTGACTGTCTGTCTGACTGTCTGTCTGACTGTCTGTCTGACTGTCTGTCTGACTGTCTGTCTGACTGTCTGTCTGACTGTCTGTCTGACTGTCTGTCTGACTGTTTGTCCGTTTGTCTGTTTGTCCGACTGTGTGTTTGACTGTCTGTCTGACTGTCGATCACGAGTCACAACATCCTTACTAGTTTTTAGTCGTTTGTAAGTTTTGTGCCTCATTCTCATCCTCAAGGGGACATAAAAATGTTCGTAATTTTCTCGCTAATTTTCCATCATCTTGTTGTTCTGTTTACCTTACCCTCCTGTACACCCAACCCACCCAATTTAACTAAAAGTCACGTAAAATTTTCGACTTCTTAAATGATGATTATTATCTTTCGTTGCCTAGTTTGTGCCACTCGCAACATTGACTCACTTGACGGTTAAATGTATGGCAATTATGAACTCATAATTCAATTTAATCAAAATGATAATGAGATGAGTTTCAGTCTTAAGTGTCACACGACAGTTTTTGATTATTTCCCTTGAGATCGTTAAAAATTTTTGTTTATTTTTTGTGTAGCAACTGACGGCTTTTCCATGTTGAGGTTAGGAAGTTTTGCGGGTAAAATAACGGAAAAAACTTTTATATCAGATAAATATGCAAATTTCTTCGTACCTTCTTCTGAACACTTCTATTATCATCTACTAAAAATAAATCTCGCTGTTCCTTTCATGACATAGTTTATTAGTCAACTTTATGTCCATTTGGTGTTGGAGTTGAGATAGTGTTACGAAAAGATTGGTCAACTGTCGATAAGATTGGAAATTATAGTGAAAGTTTGGAACTTGATATTGCTGATTATTTGTTAATTATCGCAGTTTAAGTATGCTTTCTTGAAATTCCGATCCCGACTTTTGAAATTTTTGGGATACCGGGATTTTTCGAGATGTCCCGGGAAATCCCGATCCAGAATTTTGATACCAGGAAGGCATACATTTAAGTTGTATTTAATATTCAAAGCTGAAAGCATCAGCAGTGGCGTAGTGGTTAGAGTGTCGGACAATCGATCCTAACGAAGTGGGTTCAATTCCAAGGAAATTCAAGTTGAATTTCAGGATGCTTTTTCGCTGATCTATGGGTTCGAATCTCAGTACAAACTTAGTGAAAAGCGGCTCTGAGCATTATTGGGCTAGTGACGGTCATGCAATCTAAGGAGTGGTTCTGATTCCCCATCCCTAACAGATAAGAAGGCATGCTCATTAGTATAGTCTCAAAATTGAATCTAAATAGTCAAAAAATACCTAAATAGCCTAAATAGCCAAAAATAACAGGATGAAGGCAAATTACTGTCCAGCAGATGACTAATTCTAACGTATTTTAGTCCACTTGGTAAGCATACTCAATTATATTGATTTATATATTCATGAATACGCTCATTTAATTGAGTATGTTCATTTTCCTGTTATGGCTATTAAATCTATAAGTCTACTGACTGCAATGGTCTTCGACATCCTTACTAGTTTAGCAATTATTACCCACTAAACGCTGTTGTGCTGCTCTAGATAGCAATGATCTTGCAGAAATGTAATATTTCTGAATAAGGAATGACAAACATTTTGTTTAGACCAGACATAGCCAGATATAGACTAGATACAGCATAGCAACTTGACATAAGCATGATTCTTAAATATATTTACGACCTAATTATGCATTTGAGTTAAAAACACTAAAAAACTTCATCATTAAAACTTCCCAAGCTATTAAAAATGAAGCTATCAATTAAATTTCAGCAAAGAATTTTAAATGCAAATATTTAAAAAATTTATAAATTTCCATCATCATCATCATGATGCAGGAAGTAAAACTATTTATGCTCATAATATGAATTTCAATTAAGGACTCTCATAAACTATTCAATAAACAACAAGATTTATGAATCTCATTCCAAAAAAAGGAAGAAAAAGAGAAAAAAACTTTTACTTAATTTCATGCAATAATTTTTCACTTGCGGAAAGTTTTCTTGTATAATTAAAATGGAAAAAAAGCAGAAAAGCATGAAAAATCTTTTAATCTATCAAATTTCCCCCTCGATGCAGCACAACTCAATGCCTTTTTTAATTTTTCATCTCATTTCTCTTTGTTCTTCATTTATATTTTACAAATTTTTCACCGTTATGAGCAGCTTCTGATGTACGAAGAGATTTTTTTTGGATAAATATTTTATGAAATTACAAACTTTTTTGGTGCTGGATTTTTCCTTAAAGTTTTCATCTTTTTTCGTGTCTACATTCTTTGAGAATTTTCATTCAATTAAGCTTAAAGCTATTTATACAATTTACCATTTAAAGGAATATAAAAGCGATGAATATTCAACGACCACAAGGTATTAGCTTTCGTATTAAATTATTTCCTGTTGTATATTTGAGGTTAGAATGACAATTATTTGCTGTTAAGGAATTAATTGTTTTGTGGAACTTGCTGGAAATGTACACAGTGAGTTTTTTATGTAAAGAGTAAATTATAGTTAAATAAAAGTTTGAAAAATGTTTAAATTTGAATGATAATTGACTCGATGCACTCATGAAAAAAATTTAAAAATTTTAAAATTGAACTTTTCAAAATTTTTTAAAAGTTTAAAATTCAAATTTTAGATAGTTTTAAAAATGAATTTATTAAAAATTATAAAACTTAACATTTTAAAAGTTTTGAAATTTAGATTTTTTAAGATTTTAAATTGAACTTTTAAAAAGTTTTAAAATTTAATTCTTTAAAAGTTTTTAAATTTCATTTTTTTAAAAAGTTTTTAAACTTATTTTTTTTAAAATTTTTAAAATTTATTTGTTTTTAAGTTTTGAATTTTAATTCTTAAAAGCTTTAAAATTTAGTATTTTTAAAAGCTTTAACATTTAATTTTTTAAAAATTTCATAACATGATTTTTTAAACTTTAAAAATTGAAATTTAGTTTTGAAATTTAATTTTTGTGAAGGTTCTTAAATAGAATTTTTAAAATTTAATAAAAAAATATGAGGTTTTGAAATTTAATTTCTTAAAAATTTAAAATTTACCCTTTTTAAAAATTTTAAAATTGAAACTTTTTAAAAATTTTAAAATTGAAATTTTTATAAGATTCAAAATTTAATTTTTTGAAAATTATAAAATGTTTTTGAAATTTAATTTTTTGAAAATTTTAAAATTATTTTGAAATTTAATTTTTTAAATCTTTTAAAATTTAATTTTTCAAAACTTTAAAAATTTAGTTTTGTAATGTTTTTAATATTTCACTTTTCAAATGTCTTAAAATTGAATTTTTTAATAGATGCAAAAATGGATTTTCTTTTAGCAAACCGAATTCCAATTCCAATTTCCTCTAAACTGACGAATCACTCTTCCTTATTTCTAAAAAAAATCACTTCTAACACACATAAATCCAAAAAACTGAAGCATTTTTCTTCCAAACGACGATAAAAACTTTCTAGATATTTAGATTAAATGATTTAATGTAATTTCTCACTCACCATTCAACATCACCTTCCATTTTTCACTTAACTCATTTTCCTACATCCTACATCTTCTTTTTCCTCTCTCTTTTTTATCGTATTGCCTAATTCAATTAACCGAAAATAAATTAATTTTTGCGTTTGCCAAAAGTTGTTTGTTTGCTGAAGGTGGATAGATGTAAAGTGTAAGAAAATAGAAACGAAAGAGCAAAAACACAAAAAAAAGAGGAAGAAATTGAGCAAGTTGGAAAAAAGTTTATTAGAAAATGTGTGGCGCAATATCATTATGATATCATCTACTGTTTGTATACGTGAGTTTATGTGTATATTTATTGAATGTAAATTGAGGCAGTAAAGGAATATTTTTATGAATATTTTGTTGCTGGCTGGCCTTGCGGTGTCCAAACTTTTTTGTGTTGAGGTGTTTGGAAGGAAAAAGTTTTTTTGTAAAAGTTTCTATGAGGTTGAATAAGTGGTTGGAATATAGTTTGTATGTGATCATGTGGGATTAAAGGAATTCTAATTTTAAAATAATTTGAAGCTTTGAAATTTTTTAAATTTGAAAACCTTTCTAGGATTTTAAATATTATGAAAAAAGTTTCGAATTTTTTTTTTTGGAAAATTTGAATTTTAAATGGTTTTTTTAAAATTTGGATTTTTAACGGTTTTTAAGATTTAAAGTTTTTAATGGTTTTCAAAAATTGAATTTTTTAGTTTCTTAGATTGAAAATTTTAAATTTTGAATGGTTTTTAAAAATTGTAATTTTTAAGTTTACGATTTTTTTTTCCAAGTTTTATACTTTTTTTTAAAAATTTAAATTTTATTTATTTTCTAAAATTTTAAATGTTTCTTAAAACATTTTTTTAACGATTCCTAATAATTTAAGTTTTAAATAATTTTGGTTAAATTTAAATTTTAATTTTTAATGCTTTTTTAAAAATTTCAAATTTTGTTTGATTCCAAAACTTTAGATTCAAAATTATTTTCAAAAAATTTTCAAAATTTCTAAAAATTTAACATTTTAAATGTTTTAACAAACTTTTGAATTTTTTGCAAACGATTTTTTATTTCAAATTTGAAAACTTTAAATTTTTTTTTGATTTATGAAGTATCAAAAATTCAAAAATTTGAATTTTTGAAGCCATTTCTAAATTTCTTTAATTTAAAAGCAGATTTTAAAAATTGAATTGTTTGTTAAAATTTTTATTAATTTGTTGAATTTTTTAAATTTTTACACTTCTTATGAATTTTTGAAATTCTGAAAACTATTAAGATTTTTTTTTAAATTTTGAAAAACTGTTTAAATCTCAAATTTTTAAAATAGTCCTTAAAATGCTCTAAAAACAATCTCATCAACATTCCAAAATCATAAACTAAGTTTTGTTATTTGACAAAATAAAGAAGAAGAAGATGAAGAAAAGTGAAAATATTTGAAAGACCGAAAAGAAGTCTTGTTAGTTGTTATTTTTGTTGTCTCATTGAAACTTTTCTTCTCATGACAAAAATTTTCATGATGTCTCATGTGACAGCTTCCATTCTTCTTTGTTTTTTTTTTGTTGGTTATATTTACATTATGAGCATGTAAGTTTATGTGATTATGTAAGGAGTATAGTCGTGCAAAACATGACTAATTGATTTAGGATAGGAAATAAGAGTAGAAAGGAATTCATGTAATATGAAGAAGATGAGGACTTGTTTGTCATAACTTCTGTTTAATAATTAAGAGCTTTTTGCATGATAAGAAAACTTTGTTCAATATAAATTGATTTTTGAGACATGACAAGGCTCTTATCATAATTACATGAATGTGGGTGCTTTGTTTACTCAAAATTGAGATGTTTTGTGTACATTTTATAAAGAATTATATTGTAATGAAAATATTTAGACAAATTATTAATATATTGAAATTTAATTTTGATGGATTTTGTAGAAATTTAGGTTAGAAATAGAAATAATAATGGAATTGTTAAATCATGAATTATTGATATATTTGAAATGTTTAAAAAGTGTTAAAATTTATGTTTTTCAATAAATTTTTAAATTTTAAAAATCTGTTTTTCAATAAAATTTTAAAGATATTTTGAGACTTAATAAATTTAAATTTTTGAAAATTTGTAAAAAATTTAAATTTAAAGTTCAATAAATTTTTAAAACGTCAAATTTAAAATTTTGAAAATGCTTAGCAATTCTGAAACTTTTGAAAATTGTTTTAAAAATTCAAACAAGATTTGAAAAGTTTAAATTTTTCAAGAATTGAAGTTTTTATAAGATTGTTAATATTTAAAACTCTTGACAAATTTTAAATAATTTTTCGAATTAAAAAATTCAAATTTAATTTTTTTTCAAAAAAATTCAATTTTAGAACTTTTAAAATTTCTAAACAATTTGTCAAATTATTTTAAAAATTTGAATTTTTTGAAGAATTTTTCAATTTTAAATTTTTTTAAAACTTGTTTTAAATTCTCAATTAATTTTTTAAATTAAGAATTTCACAAATCTTCAAATTTTATATTTTTTAAAGAATTTTTCAAATTTGATTTTTTGGAACATTTTTCAAATTTTTAGAGAATTTTTTAAATTAAAAATTTCACAAATTTTCAAATTTAATTTAATGAAATTTTTTTCAATTTCAATTCCTTAAGATTCTTAATAAATTCAAGCAATTATTTCCAAAATTATTTTAGTTTAAATAAGAAAACTTTCTAAATCTTTCAAGTGAAAAGCACAAGCTTTAAGGCAAATGAAACAAGACAACTTGATAAGTAAAATAATTTTTCGTGACGTTAACCATTTCCAAAAATAAAGCACGAAAAACTTTTCCGCTTCCTTAAACCAAAAATTTTCTATTTTCTACATTGTGCATTTAGCTGTAGAATTTTAGTTATTATGTATATATGTATGTAACCACGCAACAGCCATCAAGAATAAGAAAAAGCTCCGGATATAACAGCAGTAAAGTGTTTAAAATAAACTTTCAACAACGAACTTCATCTCCGTGTTGTTTTATGCTGCTTTTAATAATTTATTTATTTATTAATTTGAATAGACAAACTTTTTGGTTCGCTTGGTGTCGAACATGGAAAAAAATATTATTTAAGCTTTTTGCACTCAAAAGTTCCAAATTTATTAATTTATATTTGCACAGGGAAACTTCTTTTGTGGTTAAATACATGCGCTGTTATGCTGGTTGTGGAAGAACATGAACTCTTATGTTAGTGAAGAATTTGAAAATTAACTTAGTTTTTTTGTAGATTAAATTTAAGGATTTGAGAAAAATTCCTTAACATTTATACTTTATATTGCCTTCTTTGTACAAATTTAAGCCAGATTTGTTCCGTTGTAAGCTTTACCTACCCGACGAAGATGTCATGATAGTCTTTTACTCTATTCTTTAACGTTCTTATACCAGCACATAGCTCGGACTGCTACTACTGGAACCATGCACCTACTTGGAGCCTAAATTATTACAAAAGGCTTTCCAACTGGCTCTATTGCTGGTCAATTCATAAAGCATGTACAAATTCTCTGCAAAGGGGTGTATCCATGTGACGTTTGATTTGCTTCAGAGTCAGTCATTGGCTTCCCGAATCTTCGATTCCCCTAAAAACGGACCTTTTCGTTAAAAAGGTTATAATATGATTCTAAGCTCTAATCCAATTCTAAAATCTTTTGTATTTCCGTGTTAACTGTTATGTTATGACTCACTGGAGAGTAAAAACAGTTAGGTCTTAGTTGCAGGGTATTCAGGAATGGGGTAGGTAGGTTGTTTGATTATCAACTACTCCTTCACCTTTTCCTTTATGGAAAAACTATTTAATTTGATATAGTTTTAAGTGAAAAATCTCCAAATCGGTTGATCAATCCCGATCCATACAAGTGTTGGGCAACCTATGTACCTCGGCACTAAACTGCGTCGATTTCAATCGAGGCTTATCACTAAGATGTGTCGCAAAAAGAGGTAGTCTGTTTTTATACCAACTGCTAACTGTTTTCATACCAAAAATTTAGGCTACGCCCCTGATTGATGATCAACTTACCCCCTCCTCCTGTTTTTGCTAGGGTTTTGAAAAATCTATCCACGTTCTAAATTTTTGGGTTCCATAACGCATCCATCCCCTTGGGTACTCTCCTGATGATCCATCTTGACAATCCGACCATGACTTGACATCGACCTAACATCGTCTTGATGCTTAATTTTCCCTACTTATAATTCCAGAATATCATATATTCTAGATTATTTCTTAATTCATTCAACTTAATCAAAGTTTTAATGTATTTTAATTCAACGTTTAATTTAATTTCGCATACATAATGCTTAGAGGCATTAATCAAATAACAATCTCTTCATCATTGTGTTTTTTTCTGATGGCAAACAGATGAATAAGAAGGAAAAAAGTTTTCCCTCATTTATGAAAATTAAACTTACACATGCAATGTCATCAACATCATCACAATTTTATAATTGCAGAAAAATAAGAAGCAAAAAAAAACTTAATTTTCACATCTTTCATAACGTAATTAAATTTTTTAAAATGAGTAAGAATAGAAATTTGTATGAAAAAATGATTGAAATATTCTTTGTATGAGGAATATGTTGAGTAGAAAGTTTTTCATATTTATAAAAAGGTATGAAGTTGGAAAAAATTTGTTACAAAGAGAGTTTAATGGACTTTATTTTGCTGTATTTTATTGTACACCTCAATTTAAGTTCATAGTTCATTCAATTTACGGGTGAAATTTGCTTTTACTTTAGGAGTCGTTGACTTATTATGTATGCTTTTTAAGTGAGGAATGGGGTTTAATGGCTTGCAATAGACAAAATGGAGGGAATGGTTTTAAGGAGCAATTTTAATGAGAGAAGGAGATGAAATGGGTTTGCTGTCTCCAAAAACACTAGCAAATTGCAGAATTTTGTACCAACTTAATTTTCATGATACTTCTCAATGGGTTCAAAATCTGATGTTTTTGCGTATCAAAAAAGCGATTGTTTGATTGCTCAAATTCTGTGATGGAAAAACTGTGTGTCACGTTACACTAGTGCATCATCAAATATTTTTGGAAATGACATGTGCAGTTTTGATCGAGACTCACCATCAAAGTGTGTCGTGTTAAATAAAAGGTTGATAACCACTAATGGTTCGAGTTAAACTCAAGTAACTCAAACGAGAAATGTTCAATCGGACTCCATTAAGAATCTCTCATAGATACCATTCCTGAATGGATTGGGTTGCGATTAATCAAACGTTTGCCCAGCTATGATACATATATCCAGTTCATAATAAGTCTAACGGCCGACTAATCACAGCTTGTTTTTCCCAGTATTTATAGTCACTATATCGACTTTAGTCTACACACATAGCTCGAATAGCACAATTCAAGTCTTTACTGTCGTGATTCTGATATAATCCTGGATTTATACCAAAAGCGATAAGTAGAGATACACAAAGAGATTTTGAAAATTATGAAGTGTTGAGACTTCTTTGGGATGTTAGTGAGTTTATACGTCTTGATGAGTGTCAAGACGAAGCTTTGCTGTACTTTTTGCTGTTTTGGGGAAAAACTAGAGAAGCATAGAAATCAGAGCTCGAAATTGATTAGCATTTTGCATGAAAAAGTCGATTTAAGTCAACTCGACTTCAAATAATGTTCAACTCGACTTTAGGTTCAGATAAAAATAGATGCTTAAGATTAAAATTGATGCATTTTGTTCAATTTTTCCAAGAAATTTCGCCAAGAATCATCTGTTCAAAGTTATGAAATCAACTTAATTCCCGCAACCAAAAAAAATAGAATCATTCTTCATTTCACATCCAATCCACAAAAAGCACCAAAAATCTTTGCCAGAGACATTGAAAAATCCTTTATTTTGTTTATACATGCAACATAATAATACATCATCCATTCTACCTCTCCTTCTTTTTGTTCTTCTGCATCTATGAGTTTATAATATGTGATGCATATTAATGCCTTTCAAATCTTTCTGTTTATGCTGTTTGCATTGGGAAAATTATCCCATCTTCTGACTCCGCTCACTTTCCTATCAGACAAATAATTTATATTTCTTGCAAAAAAAGGAGAATTTCCATTTTTCATACGTCGTCGTGTATATGTACTGAATATGCATCATAAGATATTTTTGTGTTTATGCCAGAGTTGGAAAATAGGTGCTTGGACCGGCAAAAGCCGTACAAATTCATGATAATTTATAGTTTTTCTTACAAAACCATACAAATTATCAAGAATTTGTACGGTTTTTTCCTGTCACAGGCACCTGTTTAGCAACTCTGGTTCATGCAATCACGAACTACAGACTTTTTCTATTTTTAGTACGATTTTTTTCATATTAAAATGCTCATTCAAGAGTTTGAAGGAGGAGAAGCAGCAGCAAAAAAAATGAATTCAATATTGTTCTTCCTTCCTGCACTTTTCATTGCTTATTTCTTTCTATTCTTTCTCCTTTTTTTCAGCAGGAGTATATTTTGCATTGTTCATTTCTATTTATCTTCTTATTGCTGTTGCCTTGTTATAGTTTTCTTCATTTCATATAATATAGTGCAGTAATATTTTCTTATTTTTTCAAATCTAATGTAGGATTCACATAAAGAAACTGATTACAATAGATAAGTTCATTTGAAATGCTGAAATTGCATGATACATGCATGGTTGCTATGTTATACAATGAATTCTGAGATTAGATGAGGAATATCTTGAATATCTTGAGGATTTTGAGTATCTTTATAAATTTTTACAAAAATATCTCGATGACCCTTTATATAGCCACTCTTAGAGATTCTCAAATTTCTGTGAGTTGTGATGGGATATTTAGAATTACTACATAGACGAACACCCGAATAGCACAGCGTCTATCGCTAGTACTTAGTATACATGACGCGAAGTAGCCTAGACAGCACCAAGAAGTCTGTTTTCGATTCGCGGCATTGTGCTGCTGAGGAGAGACACTATGATATTTGCAATTAGTTGATCTATTGAAACGAGATTCCTGTAATGGTTGGAATATCTCAGAGAATGCGGTCATAAGAGGAATTAGATCACATATGTTAACTTTGCTATAAATCATAACCACCCCCAATAGCTTATTGGTAGGAGCATGTGACCGGAAATCTTAGCAAGTGAGTTCTAGTCCCACTCGGCATCCGTTATTCGCAATAATACTTTGTCTGCTAGGTAAACAAGATCTGTTGTTATCTCATTTGTTCTAATGATTAAATACAGTTTTAAGAACGTCGTAATGGAAAATGAGCTACGAAAACCAGAAATGACCTGGGATTGAACCCAGGACCTTTAGCAGCTAAGAGGACCTTTAGCAGCTAAGGCTAACGCACTTTAATTTAGTTCACTGTTACCATTTCCAAGTTCTTACAATTTTCAGTTCTAGCACTGAGCTTGATCGAATTATCAATATACTAGACAGTCTAAAGACAACCTCCATCTAGATCACATCACGAAACCACCCCGTTTAGTTCAAAACAAAAAACTTTTTTTCTCTCATTTGCAATTCTTCCACGTCACAAACCAATAATAAACTTACCTAACTTTTTTGTTGCTAAAAAATCAAAAAATTTCATTTTTTTAACATCCACATAAAGGCAAACAAACACAAAGAAAGAACAGCACCAAAAAATATAAAAAAATCTCTGAACAATTTTGCAAATTCTCACTCAAAAAAAAAAAAAAAAAAATTATGTTATGTACATAAACTTCATGCACACAACATTTGCCGCTTTTTTTTTTTGTTTTTTTGTTTGCCACTTAAAGAATACCAAGCAAGTTTATATTATTGTAGCATTAAAAGCATTTTACGAGATGAATTGTTTACTTGAATATTCTGACATGCAGGGATTTCAATATTAATGTATGAGTTTGGGGGTAGAGAGACTAAAAAGCATGATAGAGTTAAACTAAAAAAAGCCAAAAAATCTACATACGTATACATAAAAGATATATATAGTCTTTGTTTGCAACATTTTATGACGTTTCGTGTGTTTACATTTACTGTTGTTTTGTGTATATGCACACACAGAGAAACACTCACGAGTTAAATTTTTGTGTGTGCTAAAAGAGGGAATAACTTTTTTGTAAGATGAGTTGAATATTTTTTAATGGTGGAAAATTAAATAACGCACACTAACGTAGACTAGATGCTGTAACATGAGCTGAAAAAGGAGAGAATTTGGTGTTTTGAGATTTTTAATTGTAATTTTTTTCCTCCAGAACCATACAAATTATCAAGAATTTGTACGGTTTTTGCCTGTCACAGGCACCTGTTTTGCAACTCTGATTGGGATCCTACAGTACTAAGGTAGATGGGGCTGTTATGGGATACCACATCTTACTTACTTACTTACTTCGCTGACCGTACAGATCAAGTGTGATCCATGGCCTCCCTCAGACGATTCTTGAAGCTGGCTTTATCGCTGGCTACCGCTTGCCAATTACCAATTCCAAGTGTGACACTATCTCTATCGACAGCTTCTTTGATACCACAACTATGTGCTGTAACTTAGCTGCTCTTAGTTATCCTACCCCACTCTATTCTAGTTATCCAAAGGCTGCTAAGACAAAGAAGATCCTAGGAGAATAACATAACCGAGTGCTATCCGAGTAAGATTGTGAAGTACAACCTTGCTAGGGTAGCATACGGTATCCAGAGTACAACCCGGGTTAGGGTAGTGTGAGGTATCCCGAATGTACCCGGTGAAGAGTACTCTTAGGTATCCCGGATAGGGTAATGTTAGGTATCGCGAGTCAACCCGGGTTAGGGTAGTGTGAGGTATCCCGAACCTTACCATGTAGGGTAATTTAGAGTTATCTAGATCTACCTAGTTTGAGTAGTGCAAAGTATCAAGAGCCTGGCCATTTAGGGTAGTGTGGGGTATTTCGGGAATATTAAGAAACCGGTCTTTAACTAAGTGATAATCCAGATATTCCATCTTGGTTACATCCCAGAACCAGAATCATCTTCCAAGTCTTCCTATTCTATCCTATTACTTCCAATTTCCTTCGAAAACTTCTCTAAATTCCCAATTGACTTTTCCATATTTAATCGACTCAACTCCATGCATTACATTCAATCATCTACTAAATATGCCATAAAAAGTGATCAAATGGCAAAAAGAAAAAAACTCTTTTTTTTGTTCCCTTTAGTCAATGACTTTTTAATGCGATTTTCGATTCAATGATGTTTTTTTTTCTGCATCTACTCACCCATTTTTTTAATGCTACGGGATTCTCCAAAGAGAAATGTTTTTTTTCATCCATACATAAACTTGTCAGTGCGACAGCAAACAAAGAAACTTTTTTTTTTTTGTTACGTCTTAAATCCGCATTTTGCATTCATGGAAATGAAAATTATAGCACATTGAATTTGTGTTGGATGTACCGTTCACATATAACATATCGCGAGAGACAGACAAAGACAGCAGAGAAGAAAGATTCTCGTTTTCGTCGTAAATTTTTTCCATGTGAAAGCACTGTAAGCGATCTAAGTGTATAGAGATATGTACGCGGCATTTTATGTAACAAGAATAATGCCGTGATGCGGCTGTAAAATATTAATAAAATCAAATTGAATTCCCCTTTTCCTTTTTGCTTTGGATATCTTGTGATATATTCTTGTTGTCGTCGTAGGAAGGATTGGAGGAAAAGTTGTAGGGTTTGATGATAAGTTTGTCTTTAGGAGTAGCTTGGAGCATTAAGATCCATCAAAAAGGATTAGATTTGGGCAAATATTCGATTATATTACATTATATTTTTTTCCAACGCTATACAGGATAGAGTTTTTCACTAGGAATCCTAAATAAATTCAATTATGCTACCATATTACATGCTACACCTTAAGATAAATAGTTTTTCAAACCTACACAGTTTCTTAAGCTAGGGCATATCCATGCAATGTACCTAAGGGCACTCTAGACTAAAAACAAGATTTCTCAGTCTCGGTCTCGAAAATTTGTCCAAACTGAGTATCGCGATTCCATCAAAACCGAGATAAGGTAGCTCGAAAAATAACCCCAATCCGGGTTGTTAGAGTTAATTTTTTGACACTCTAATCGCAACGCATTGCTAAAACTACCACTCATTGCTTTAACTTTAAGCACAATCCCACTGTTGATTAAAAATTACTATTCTACTGGGTCTTGCCTTACAGTAAATGAGGAAAAATCTCCTAAATTAGCATGAACATAATTGTGTAATTTGATCAAGCTTTAAGTAGCATCATTCAAGCATTCTTATTAAAAGACTTTGGTTCAATTCCCATCCGCCTTAAAAGTCTCGGCATTATCGATCTTGTCAAAAATGCATTTAAAAGCTTATATTAGACTCATATAGCTCTAACTACAACTAATGCTGTTGTTTTGCAATTTAAGGGCCTTAAAACTAGACATAGAATGTCACATGAAACCTGTTCACTTTAGTACATCCTTTTTGAATTCCGCATAATTCAACCAATGTCCTGAGTATCCAAATCAGAATCAAACTGACCTAAGACTAGATTTTGGATTGATTAACCGATTTGTGTGCTTTTGAGCTTTTTCAGCATAAAAATTACCATATGCGTACCAATAACCCCTTACTTACTTAATTCCTTGGCGAAGGCTCACGGGGGCTCATTGTCACATTTAGAATTCGTCAAAAGCTGGATAAGGGGACCAATAACCCCTACATACCAATAACCCCAAAAAAACCAAATTCACAACTCCCTTTTTTATTCATTCTTCATCTCACAAAAAGAAATCACAAGGAACGAATATGTACAAATAAAATAAACGATGGCATTCATCGTCTATACCATGTAAGGTAGAAAATGACATTTCACATGGGAGAAATTTTTGCTGAATTAACTCTATCACATCCCACGTCAAGGAATAAAATATGTATGCACATAGACGATGAAATAAACCTCTGACAATACACAAAAAATAAAGAAAGGAATCAGTGCGCTATTAACATCAAATGTCTTAGCTGATATTTCTCATACAGACACACAAAAAAAGGAAGCATATAGAACGTTTAATGCTGCAATAAAAACAAAGAAAACTTTTTTATCTCATTTAAAAAAAAAAAAAGATTTCTTTTGAGTTCATCCTCAACTCTGTTGATTCCATTGATGTCTTGGTGGATATAAAGGAACTTTGAGTGGGAAGGAACTGAATGAAAATTGTGAAATGAAATGAGAGTTTTTTAATAATTTTGGCAATCACTAAAATGATGGTAATAATCACGGCATTTACTTTAGTTGCCATTGTCGTTATTGTTTCTGTGCTTGCTTTTAAGTGCCTTTTTACCTAAATATTCTTAAAAGTTCCAACATTTTTTGAGAGCTTTTTAAGAATTTTAAAGTGAAAAGTTGATGGAAGTTTGAGATTGTTGAGCTTTTGTGTATGTCGCTGGTCTAGACGACTGTAGAATAAGAAGGAATCATTAATCTTACTGGAGATAATGCAGAATTTGTTAAGAATTTTTTTGGCAATATATCGTCTGGGAGTTGACATAGTTTAATTGGATATGAATATGGAGATTTATTTCTATAAATTTGTCTTAATTTATGTATTGAAAAATTTCAAATGACACTCAAAAAGCGCATTGGGTTGAAATGGATAGTAATCCGAACCTAGGTCGACTTGACTCTTGCATAATTAACTTACTTATTTACTTCGATGACCGTACAGAACAAGTGTGATCCATGTCTTTTCTCAGTCGGCGCCTGAAGCTGGCTACCGTTTGCCAACTACCCTTGTCCATGTCCATGAGTCTTGCATAATACTCAGAGTATATCAATGCAACGTTTCTAGTCACAATTTGTCTAATCTAGTCTAGTGTCGCGAATCACACAAAGCGAGTTTGAGTGACTAAAACAGCGAAAAAGCACCCAAATTCAACTAGACTTAACTTGGGATTGACCCCGGGACTTTTTAGTCGACTGTCCGACTTCCTAATCAACTAGACCATTGCCGCTCTTTTGCCGCTTTTGCCTGAAGCCGGATTGCATTAAATTTGAACTGAAGTTAGAGACACACTGTCCTGTTGTCGGATTGTTTGGTCAATTTCATTCTGAATGAGAACTTTTTGTGTGCCAATACAATATCATTGCAATTTAAAGCTGTTCTTGGGCGTTTTTAGGTTTCTGTGCTTACTATAAAGTTCTCATGAGAGCTGTCTTAGGTTAAAGTAACGCTCATGAGTATGCTCGACTACTACATTTAAAGAAAGGATGCTCTTGTTCTTTGCCTGTTAGGCTTGATTTAATTAATCTCTAACATTCAAATGGAAGCCAAATTTTGCAGATCAAGAAAACAGGATGTCAGCTAATGCAATAAGCAAGTGTTTAGTACCATTAATATCTACTAACAAACCCCTCGTTTTTATATCAATTCCTCCCTTGTTTCATCTACAAATATTTATTAAAGAAAATTTTCTTCCACTAAACTTCAGTAAAGTGAAATTCTTCTTCTTCCTATTTCCATACCTTCCGTTAATAAACATTAAAGCTCCCTAGTAATAAAGCATCATCCATTATCGTAGTCCTTAAATTTTTATCACATTAAATTTTGATCAAAGAAAGATTTTTACTTAAAAAATGTTTAAGGCTCTTAATCTGCCTGCCACATTCCCATATTTTTTCAATTAACATTTTCTGAGGAATTTTATTTCAATTTTTCCCGACCTTAAAAAAAAGAATTTTTAATTTGGATCATGAAGAATTTTGTTTTGTTTGAACTTTTTCGGGAATATTCTCAAAATTGAGGATTTAAATTAATTTATGGAAATCCAAAAAAGTTCAAATTTGTTCAAAATATTTTTAAATTACCAATTAATTTCATGCATATTGGCAAAGCTATGCATAATAATTTTGTAATAATATTTTAATCCTCTTTAGTTCATTGAGTTGGATTATTGACACTCCTTATAAGTAATTATTGACATAATAACCATTCAATATGATTAAATTCCTTACATCATTTGAATATTGAAAGCTTTTGTGGAATTTTTGTTGATGGGTTGTAATTTTGGAATTTGATTGGTTAAGAGGGTGTATCCAAGGGGGTGGCCTGGAATTCCACCTTTAAACCCCCCATAAAATGGCCTCATACCCTCCCAAACTCTTTGAAAGACAAAATTCTCGTGAGACTGACTTAATATCGGATTCAATTTAAATCCTCAAATCCAACATCATGCCAAGAATTTAAAGCAATTTCAGCACTACACCAGGGTCACTTGGGCTATTTTAGCTTGAACCAAATAGTGAAAAACAGAGTTGTCAGATAGGTGTCTGTGGGTAGGTGCCTAGCTGTATCATGGTAGCTTTTGACTTTGTCTAGGCATTACCTATGGAAAGGCAAACAAATTTGCCTACTTGTAGGCTTACCTAGCCAAAGGCAAAATCTAGACAAAGGCACTGCCTAGCCAAAGGCAATAGTTTTTGCCTTTGCCTAGGCACGGCCTATAATAGGCATGCCTGTGGCTAGGCAAACCTAGCGTAGATTTAGGTAGGTGCCTAGTGTTTTTTGTAAAAATGAGAAAAAATCACGCACCTACTCAAATCTATGCTAGGTTTGCCTAGGCATAGGCATGCCTATTATAGGCCGTGCCTAGGCAAAGGCAAAAACTATTGCCTTTGGCTAGGCAGTGCCTTTGTCTAGATTTTGCCTTTGGCTAGGTAAGCCTACAAGTAGGCAAATTTGTTTGCCTTTTCATAAGTAATGCCTATGATAGATTTTTGCCTTTTATAGCCCAGGCTGAGAAACTCCGCGGTAGTACCGCGGTATCCATACAAATACCGCAAAATACCGCTAAATACCGCGGTATCCATACAAATACCGCGAAATACCGCCAAATACCGCGGTATTCCATATAAATACCGCTAAATACCGCCAAATACCGCGGTATTTCATATAAATACCGCCTATTATTTAGGACTCAAAAACTCAAATAGAAAATTGTGAAAATAGTGAAAATTAAATTTTCATTCTCGAAAAAAATCAAATTTCACATTAATAATCTCAATCCCTTGTGAATAAACCTCGGAAAAGTAGACTTTTTGGTCACATATCTTAATTTTGGGTGAAAATCTGTCGGAAAAGCCGAATTTTGTCTCAAATTTTCCCAAAATATGGTCAAAAACTCTCGGAAAAGCTAAGTTTTACCTCAATTTTCCTAAATTATGATCAAAAACTCTTGGAAAAGCTAAGTTTTACCTCAATTTTCCTAAATTATGATCAAAAACTCTCGGAAAAGCCAAGTTTTACTTCAATTTTCCCAAAATATGGTCAAAAACTCTCGGAAAAGATAAGTTTTACCTCAATTTTCCTAAACTATGATCAAAAATTCTCGGAAAAGCTAAATTTTCCTAAATTATGATCAAAAACTCTTGGAAAAGCCAAGTTTTACCTCAATTTTCCTAAATTATGATCAAAAACTCTTGGAAAAGCTAAATTTTGTCTCAATTTTTCCAAAATGTGGTCAAAAACTCTCGGAAAAGCTAAGTTTTACCTCAATTTTCCTAAATTATGATCAAAAACTCTTGGAAAAGCCAAGTTTTACCTCAATTTTCCTAAATTATGATCAAAAACTCTCGGCAAAGCTAAATTTTGCATTAATTTTCCTAAATTTTGATCAAAAACTCTCGGAAAAACTAAATTTTACATCAATTTTCCCAAAATATGGTCAAAAACTTTCGGAAAAGCTAAGTTTTACCTTAATTTTCCTAAATTTTGATCAAAAACTCTCGGAAAAACTAAATTTTGCATCAATTTTCCTAAATTATGATGAAAAACTCTCGGAAAAGCTAAATTTTGCATCAATTTTCCTAAATTATGGTGAAAAACTCTCGGAAAAGCTAATTTTTACCTCAATATTCCTATATTAAGGTGAAAAACAATTGAAAATGTTGATTTTTGTCTCAATTTTTCCAAAATATGGTCAAAAACTCTCGGAAAAGCTAAGTTTTACCTCAATTTTCCTAAATTATGATCAAAAACTCTTGGAAAAGCCAAGTTTTACCTCAATTTTCCTAAATTATGATCAAAAACTCTCGGAAAACCTAAATTTTGTCTCAATTTTCCAAAAATATGGTCAAAAACTCTCGGAAAAGCTAAATTTTGCATCAATTTTCCAATATTAAGGTGAAAAACAACTGGAAATGCCGATTTTTGTCTCAATTTTCCCAAAATATGGTCAAAAACTCTCGGAAAAGCTAAGTTTTACCTCAATTTTCCTAAATTATGATCAAAAACTCTTGGAAAAACCAAGTTTTACCTCAATTTTCCTAAATTATGATCAAAAACTCTCGGAAAAGCTAAATTTTACCTCAATTTTCCTAAATTATGATCAAAAACTCTCGGAAAAGCCAAGTTTGACCTCAATTTTCCAATATTAAGGTGATAAACATTTGGAATTGCCAAAGTTTCCCTCAATTTTGCAATATTAGGATGAAAACTCATCAAAAAAGCTAAATTTCGCTTCAATTTTCCAATATTAGGGTTAAAAACTCTCGGAAATGACTATTTTTGTATAGATTTTCTTTTACAAGAGTGAAAAACTACCGGAAAATACTATTTTTCATCTCGGTTTTCCCATATTAAAAAGATAAAACCTTAGAAAAAACCATACAACCAAATACCGCGAAATACCGCAAAATACCGCGAAATACCGCCAAATACCGCGGTATTTCATATAAATACCGCCGATACCGCCTAGTTTCTCAGCCTGGTTTATAGCAAATCGATAGGTGACAACTCTGCATAATATCATTGATTCAAAAGAGATTTTTATGCTTTTTAATTGCAAGAACTTGAAAAAATTCTCTCGAATGTCTTCAAACTTCCATGTGACCATGTGACCATGTGACTTGCAAATAACACCAAAAACAAACCTTACCTTTGACAACTATTCAGTAGAAATTCCTCAATAACTTCACATACCCACAAATCCAACAAAATATAACATATAATTCCCAATTCCAAAAACAAGCACATAAAAGTAAAGCATGAAAAATCATTGATTGATATAAGCTTCCTATCTCCTTTTGTGCCACATACATGTGTGATAACAACAGATTAAATGGCAAAATGAAGGAATTCAAAAGCAAAAAAAAAAAAAAGTTGAATTGAATACGTAAATAAGGATGTATCAAAATAGCTGACATATGAGCATGATCAATAATAATAGATGGAATCAGAGTAAGTCTCACAAAAAGCATTGCATAACGAATTAACCCGAAAGGCACATGGGTGGGGAAAAGGTGGCAAAGAGTGTCGGTAGGGCGGTCTGACTTGAGAATTGGGTCGGATTTTGGTGAATTTGACTTGAAGCTTTGGTTGTCGTTGATAGGTCCAGTAAGGTGCTTCGTTTTGGTATCTTAGCTTGTAGTTAAGCATGGTGGCTTGCAAGACATACGCACCACTCTTGCTGAACACCCCTGGATTGATGCTAGAGCCACAGCGACCTAAGAACCCTTAATCCCATCATTTCCCCACCATGTGCATCCCGGGAACAATCGAGCAAGTCGAGAGAGAAAAGGTAAAAAAGTCATAAAAAGTCTCATAAGAAATTCAATCGTTGTCGCAATTTTTTTTTTTGATTTAATGAGCAATTTGCAACAGCAGTGACATACATACAACAATAACTCACGCACATGTTGCCATGGAAATCCATATGAATGTTATAGATAGGGATGGAAAGATGAAATTTACATCACAATAATCAATTTTTTTTGTTGTTGTTGTTGATGCTGTTCTCACATATACAGGCAATTTATTTATTTTCATATTGAACGTAAATTTGATGTTGTGGGGGTCGTTTGGATGTTACGGGATGTTGGAAATTGGAGATTTTGTCGTTGTTTGTGGGATTTTTGTAATTGCTGATTCAAAGCAGCACAATAAGGCAAATAGCATTGCTTTGTCATAAAATTGGTTCCAAATTCACAGTCACGAAGCTGATGGGGCAACTTTCTGTCTTACCGTTAATACCCTAGCGGACACGGGGTCCCTACCAGGTAAAGACCGTGCTCTTAAGAACAGACCACCGTGCTCTTAAGAACAGACCACCGTGCTCTTTAAGAACAGACCACCGTGCTCTTTAAGAACAGACCACCGTGCTCTTTAAGAACAGACCACCGTGCTCTTAAGAAAAGACCACCGTGCTCTTAAGAAAAGACCACCGTGCTCTTAAGAAAAGACCACCGTGCTCTTAAGAAAAGACCACCGTGCTCTTTAAGAACAGACCACCGTGCTCTTTAAGAACAGACAACCGTGCTCTTTAAGAACAGACCGTGCTCTTAAGAACAGACCGTGCTCTTTAAGAACAGACCGTGCTCTTAAGAACAGACCGTGCTCTTTAAGAACAGACCACCGTGCTCTTTAAGAACAGACCACCGTGCTCTTTAAGAACAGACCACCGTGCTCTTTAAGAACAGACCACCGTGCTCTTAAGAACAGACCCGTGCTGCACCGAAGGGTGTTCTGGGGACATAAAGTCATTTATGAGTCAATTTTCAACCTCTACCCCTTATCTTTCATGAAAAGTCTGGCTATACCCCTGATAATACCTGCATCATCCATATATCTCTCAATATACCATTCCCCTAACATCCACTCAACCCCCTTTTACGTCACTAAATGCTCCATAGAATTTCTACCATAGTTAACCTTTTGGATGAGATCCAAACTCTATGCAATAGTCTATGAATATTCAAACTAAATTAGTTTACTATGCATATCCAGTAGAGATTGCACTCTTTCAACAAACTACTCAATAAATATTCTGTGGCAACTCCATTCATGACTCTATCATGTTACAATGTTTAATGTTAAAATTAAATGATTTAAAATTGAAATTGAATTTAATTACGTTTCAGCCACAAAATGAATTTTCAATTTTTGAGCTTATTCATTGATTTTTAAGCTAAATGAAAAGCTTTATTCAGGTGAAATTTTATTTCAAAAGACACTAATTGATAATAAATGTGCTCATTATATTTGAATTAATCCTTATTTTTATAAAATAGTAGAAATTTGGAGCTGAATTGCAGTAATTAGATTGATTTAAATAAAATTGGGTTTTGGGTGGTATAGGAGTGAGGGATGCAGGGGTGGGTAATCTTTTGTTGGTCGTAGAACACTGCCTACTAACTTCGCTGGGCTAACAGATCAGCTGAGGTCCTTGCCTCCCTCAGTTAACGTCTAAAACTGGCTTTATTGCTGGCTCTCCTTTGCCAATTTTCAATTGCTACACTGTCTCTAGGTTTCAACAGCCTTCTTTCAAGAGACCGATCGCAGGACACCATCTTGGGGCACCTTCTTGGGACACAGCTTCTTGGGACACACCATCTTGGGGCACCTTCTTGGGACACAGCTTCTTGGGACACCTTCTTAGGACACCTTCTTGGGACAGCTTCTTTCAGACACCTTCTTGGGACATAATTTCTTGGGACATCTTCCATGGACCGTTTTTTGGGACAGTTTCGTAGGGCATCTTCATGGGACACCTTCTTATGATAGCTTCTTGGCAAATCTCGACCAAATCTCCACATGGCATACGGTTCGTGGCATTTCCAAACATTTTTGGCAGCTATGCTTTCCCGAATTTTCGGTCCGAGAACGGGACTTTCCCGGGAATGTTCGCCTAAAATGTTTGGAAATGCCACGTTTTTCGGGAAAGTCCCGTTCCATTCCCCGATATTCAAAAAGCATATTCACGGCACAATGTCCCACGTCACATAAGTTGCCCACCACTGCAGCAACGGCACATGACAGTATTCATTGAAATTCAAATTCGATTCCAAATTCCTTTATACATCTAAAAAGTTAATACCAACCCATTAAATTGCTTAAAAATTATTCATTTCAATGCCATTCAGTTCAAATTCCATCAAATTACTCAATTAATAAAATGATTCTGCAGTCAATTATGTGAAAAAAAGAAGAAGCAGTTACCATAGTAACACAATTAATGATAATTAGTATCTAATTTTTGATAAATATTTCTATTTTCACTTCCATGAGCACAATTAATATTAATAGGTATGCATGGAGACATGTCCAATGATGTAAACTTTTTTTCATATCATCATAATCGTCGTAATAGCTTGGAAAATGCTCAGATACTTGGTTGTAATTAATGAGCTAAAAATAAACTTAAATATGTGAATTAATTATGTGTAACGATGATTGGATGATTATTTATAAAATATATCATATGAAATTATGGGTAGTTTTATTATACGAGAAAAAAGGATGTAAGGCACAATCATTAAAATAGAGATGAAAACCAAAAATTGCTTTCTGTTTTAACTAAATTGCTAAACATTTAACAAATGCAAGCATCGTCCATCATCAAGAGGAAAGGGATTGTTGAGTTCTGTGCTATCAATTGGGCATCCCCTAAAAGTCAAATAGAATTCTTTGATGGTCCAATAAGACTAAGGTACCTAATAGTCGTCGTTTTGGTTGTTATGGATGTGAACCGAGTTGAATATGGAGTATCTAGTCATAAATTGGCGGATCTGCCAGTTGTTAGAGGTAGGTCTCTGTGATCGAGTGACTAGGAAATAGTCTGGATATCTGTATTACTCGTTTGTAGGGTCATGGATTCGATTCTCACCAGAGATTGATTTTTCAATCAGTATTTAGAGTCTTTTCGATATGACAAGGATTAACTCAATGCTACTTACTGCTTCTTACTTTCTTGGCTGGGGCGCACGGGGGCCCATTGCCGCGTTTAAAGAACGTCTGTAGACAGCTCTATCTTTCAATAACTTCTGCCAATTAGGGATATTGAGAACTCTAGCGTCCTTATCCACACAACCAATCCAGGACATTCTCGGTCTTCCTCTTTATCTTTTGCCATCCATAAATTCTGCAAAGGTTACTCTATATACCGGGGCATCCTGTGTTCGACGCTACTCCAGAGCGTCACAAATGAGGACGGCTCAATCATGGAGCTTAAATGGATTCGCAATTCATATAAATGTCATTTGAATGGAAACTAGATGCGCCTTCTATGTGGTGTTAATCAAAGCTCCTAGTCGATTAAAAATATAATGCTTGAAAGGCCCTGCCTTATAAGCTAGAGATACTGCGATTTAAATCTGTTGTATCACACCCTGTAGACTTACAGTTTATGGTGGGATCCGAACCACTTGCACTTTACACTCATACTTTGTATCGAGTCGACTTTTTCATACAAAATTCGAGTCGAATTTCAGCTCTAGTTCTAATAAAAGAGCTTTAGCGAAGCCTTGAAGCTTTGTGTCAGAGTTTTTACATTCTTGTCGCTAGAATACCCCTAATTGTGCAACAGAATCATAAGATACCAGCTTCCCACCCATAAACATCCAAAAAGCCAGACACCAAGAACACCATTAGGTCAAATATATTTCATATTATTAAATATAAATGAATTCATAAAAGTCATGATCTAGAATTATTAAGCAGGACCATAAATTATGCAACATACTTAACAATTCTTATATATTTTTTTTGCTGTTTTAATTTAAGTCAACTGTTGACGATAATTGTCACTCAAGGACTCGTTCAAAAATAAATAAACATTTAATATTGCTTTAAAAACTCCCTTAAAAAGTCATAAAATAAAAATAATGTTTAGCAATAGATCCCAAAGGCACATTGCTTGTTTGGTTGTAAATGAGAAACTGGTATGGTGTTATGGTAAGGCACATAAATGTCATAAATATAACAAATATACAATTTGTTTCATTTAATTGACCTTACAACAAGGCTTCTTAAATACAGTGCTGGATATTATTAATACTGACTTGACTGCAAAGGACATTAGCACATTATTGCTTTGAACTTTGGCTTTTATAGCTTTATAAAAAAAAAAAGTGAAAGCATATGGCAATGTGCAAAAATTCACTACATCATGGAATACATAATATAGGAATATATAAACATGATATACATTATGCTGAGCACGATGATGAAAATGGAAATAGACAGCCTATGCCAAAAAAAAAAAAAAAATCAATATATAGTCATGCTTTCAATTTTTTTTCTTGGCATTTTCCAAGAGTTTAATAAATGTTACATATTTTTTTATATCTGGATATCATCTATGAGTCTAGGATATGGATTATGAACACATAATGCGGTTCAATATTGCCAATAACGATGTTTTAATAAATATTTATTTTCTATGCATGAGAAAAGCTTGGATAGCTTTATTTTAAGAGATAGTAATATTTGAGGGTAATTTTTGAATGGAATTAGGATGGATTATGTTGAGTTTTTACCTCAATTGTCTAATTTTAAGTTTTTTTTCTTCAATTTATGAATAGATTTTTTAGTAGGCAATGTTTTCTCAAAACATTCATTTTATTGATTTTGCTTCAATTGACGCAAAGTTTTGCTTCAAAATATTCATTTTATTAATTTATCTTCAATTTATGTAAAGGTCTTGGAGCAAAACATTGACAACTACAATATATTTGCTTCGAAACATTCAAAATTTCAAAGTTTTTGGCTTAAAACTCTTAAAATGTCAAGTTTTGCTTCATTTGATGCCAAAATTTCAACTTTAGACAATCAAATTTACAATTTTTATTTGAACTGATGTTAAGCATCTGCTACAATTCATAAATACAATTTTTTTCAACAGATGCAAATGTAAAGCTTAAAACATTCTTTTAACTAATTTTTACTTCAATTAATGTGGAAGCTTAATTGAAAAACATTAAAATTAGCCATGTTTGCCTTGAAACATTCAAAATGTCAACGTTTGCTTCAACTGACGCAAGATTTTTGCTTCTAAACATTGATAATCTCAAGTTTCGCTTCAATTTCACAGTTTCGCTGCAATGTTTTCATCTAGAAACATTCAAAATCACAATTTCTGCATCAATTGATTTCAATTTTTGTGTAAAAACATTCAAATTGATTTTTTTTGCTGAAAATGTTGCAAATTTTAATGTTTTGTAACAAAAAATTGCACAAGTTTTGTTCGGAATACATTCAAATTTGCAGTGTTTGTTTCTATTGATGCAAAATTTTGTTCCCAAAACATAGAAATTTGATGTTTTAGCTTCTAACGATGCAACGTTTTTGCTACAAAATATTGTAATTTGCAATTTTTACTACAAAACATTCATATTTGCCATTTCTGTTTTAATTGATGCAAAGTTTGGCTCAAAAAATTCAAATTTGCAGTTTTTTCAAACTTGAATCTTCTTTGCTACATCAAACCAAGCATAACCTATAAATATAAACTAAATCCATCAGAATCAGAACTAATTCATTCTAAGAAATCCACACAATTTTCCATTTTCCAAAATCCCTAAAGTATTTCAAACGAAAACGAGCTTTAACAGCTTCGCATTCTAGCTGTTAAAACATCCCTTTTCTTGGAAATTTTCCTTTCATTTCTGTTCAATCAGTTTTCCTCTTAATTTCCTTATAGATACATATTTATTACAAAGAATTGAAAGGAAGCAGATTTATCCTCTCACTCATTTTATTCCACAAACCATTTTTATTCAGAAAGAAAACAAACTCTTTAGAAGAAGGAAAAAGCATGCAAGATAATCTTAGATTAGAGGATTGCTCTATCGATTTATGAGAATTTCACTAGAATTTCTGTTCTCGTTATGCCTTTTTATTTTCAAGTGGGTGTTTGATATGATATGGGATTTATTTTGATTTGTCAATGGAATAAAAATCGTTACATTTACACAGAATGAATTGAAGATTGTTAATTATTTCGCACGTACGGGGTAGAAATAACTGATTTTTGTTAATGAAAAACGAGAAATTGAGGAGGCGAGGTTGTGTGCTTGTGGGCTTTTGGGAACTTCTTAAAGCTTTCATTCATTGAATATATCTTTCATTGAATGATGATCTGAAAGTGATGATTTAACGGGAATTTTAAATTCAAAATTTGTGGTTCTTAAAGCTTTGTTTAATATGATGCGAAAAAGTATGATTCAAATGATGCAAAATAATTTGCTTCAACTGATGCAAAAATGCTTGCTTCTAGAAATATTAAAAAATTTATTTAAAATGATGCAAAAATGCTTGATTCAAATGATGCAGAAAAGTTTGCTTCAAAGTTCAAAAAATTTGGCTCAAATGATGTATAAAAGGTTTGTGTCATATGATGCGGATAAGCATGATTTAAATGATGCGAAAAAGGGTTATTTTAGTTAATGTGAATAAGTTTTTCCTTTAATGACGCGAGACAATTTGTCTCAACTGATGCGAAGAGTTTGTTTCAAATGATTCAAAGAAGATTTGCTTTTAATGATGTAAAAATGTTTGCTTTGAACGATGCAAAAAATGTGCTTCAAATGATGCGAGAATTAAAGACAGCGAAGTAGCAGTAGTGTCTTAATGGTTAGAGTGTCGGCTTAATATTCTAATGACCCGGGTTCAATCCCAGGAAAAATTTAGTTGAATTTTGAGTGCTTTTTCGCTGTTTCTGGTGACACCAACTCAGTTTGTGTATTTGCGACACAAGTTGTATATCCTGAGTCATGCAATTATGCAGAGTTGGAATAACTCTAAAAAAAACAAAGATGCAAAAATCTTTAATTCAAATGATGCAAAATGGTTTGTTTAAATGATGCGAAAATGATTTTAATAAAATGATGCAAAGAAATTAGCCTCAAATGATGCAAAAAGTTTTTTTAAACTACGCTAAAAATTGGCTTGAAATGATGCTAAAAATTTATTTCAAGTGATGCGAGATAGGTTTGCTTCAATTTGCAATTTTATTTTATCTTCAACTGATTCAAAACAGTCTGCTTCTTTAATGGTAAACAAGGCTACTTTAAATGTTGCGAAAGCTGTGCAAAAGATGCAAAAATTGAGTAAAGCCAACTGACAGCCGGACAAACAAGCTTTATTTGATCAAATTTGAATAAAACCGTTAAAAAAATCTTCATTATTACTAATTAATAAGTTTGATTCAGCAAAAGGCAAGTTAAAGCCTTCAACAGACCCAAATCCAACATCCTTAAAGTGCGAAATAAGCAATAAATTTCCCAGAAAAAAGACATCATAAACTTAACAACCAAAACTTTTTTTATTTTATGTCTCTTGATATAAATAGAAAAATGAGAGACATAATAAATTAAAAAATAATCGAAAAAAAGAACTGAGCAGCTTCCTGACATAAATGAACAAAAATCCATTAAAATGATGATCACATAGAACCAAAAAAGAAACTTTTCAATCTACATTAATCTCATTCAATGCATCGTCATAAAAAAAAGGCAACAAATTGTAAATTGCCAAAACTTTTAACATTATTCATTGTCAATTATTATTAATATGAAAAAATTTTCCCACTCAAATGCAGAAGGAAATGAAAGGAAAAGAAAAAAATCAACAGATTTTTTGTGCCAATTACTCGGCAGAATATAAATTGAGTTTTTAATAGAAACAGAAGAAGAAAAATAAAAAATCTTAATAATGCCTATAAGCCAAAATTTGTTTCATGAAAATTCGATACGCCCTCAATTTTCCTTTGTAATTTTTTGGAAGCATTTGTATTAGGCATAAAGTGTCTAATCTCTGCATTTTGTTTGACTGTTCCATAAGTCCACTTATTCATTGTTATTCATCAATCTGGATACTTATGAACCCATTGATCTGACTGTCCATTCTTACATCTTTGAATCTGTCTTGTGGACTGTCTGCTCGTTGGTCCACTTATAAGTTACCCAACTTCTCATTTAGCTGTGCACCTGGCCACTATTTATCAAATTATCTGTCAATGTGCCTACTGATCTCCATGTTCATCCATACATTCTTCAGTTTGTCTCCCTGACTGTCTGTTCGTTGGTATAACATTAAATTATCTCATTTTGGATATTATTTTTCACGTTTCGCTAAAAATCGATTTTTTGATTACCAACCCCGACTTCCTCCCATGTCCCTGATTTATATTAATCATCCTCAGATAGTATTGTAATAATTGTCTTACATCCTGACTGCCACTATGTTTGCCGAGCTTAAGTTGCATTAACAAGCTTTCGATCTGAATCAGTTGTTTACTGACTTGCTTCTGTAGCAAGCTTCTCATTTAAATGCTAATCTTCTTGATTCATTCAATAAACCTTGAGAATCCTTCAGTAGCAGTGCAGCTTTTAGTGTAAACTTAAATGAGGATGCTATTTGTCTGTTTGGTTCTATATTTAAGTCGAATTCAACACATTTACATATTACCATGCATAAGTGGCTTAAGAATTAAGAATGATTTGAACTATAAACTTCCTCAACCATTTGAGTAGGACTCTAGTAAATAATTGTTTGAAGAATAGCATAATCTTCCAAGTAGTCCTCTCTGGCTTTGCCGTCTACTTTTGACAATCCTCTCATACAAACCAGAGAAACTGTCGCTTGCAAAGTATAAGATTTCATACAAACATTCTGAAAATTTCAATTATTTTCTTAGGAATGAAAAGGTTTCGAACTTAGTCAAATTTTACTTTTTTAACTAATTCTTATGCAAGAGTTTCGTTACAAATCTCCGAGTGGACAAAATTGGCACAATTTCTAGTTAAAACGTTTTCTCAGATAAATTCCGTAAAATTAGCCAATAGTCGACCTTAGGTCTAGTTATTAACTCGACATTGTGTCAAATTGTCAACTAGGGATCGAAGCTAGTGAATAGAGTTCCCGAAGCCGTTAATGGTGTCCAAAATTGAAAACGCTGTTTTTCACAAGCAGTACTAGTGTAGGACGCATTTTTCCCTCATACTCACCATTTTCACAACTGGCATAATTCCTTTAATTCCATCTAAATCAAGACGAGATGAACATTTTTTTTTATTCGACACGCTAAGAAAGTCATTAGAGAGATAAATTTAAAGAAAAAAAGAAAAAAAAAAAAAACAAAAAAAAAAAATTTTTTTTTCTAAGCATAAATTATGATGAGTCATGAAGAAATATTAATGGTATTGGAAGTAGCGTAAAAAAAAAAGTTTTCCTCTTTATTATTGTTATTTCTACGCCTCATCTTGTCGAACATCGAGAGATAAAAATGATGTAATAATTATTTCTGGAATTTATCTTTGAGATGTGAATTTTGCAAAATGAAGGAAATAGCTTAATGGCAATCGTAATGATTTGAGTAAATTAGGTATTTGTTTGTTTGAGTTTTGAAGATAAATTATAATTTTAGCCATCTTGTTTGGCAAATGAAGCATAATTATGAGAATTTTCCAATTTTGTAATTGGATGCTTGAAAGTTTAATGAGAGTTTATGGCTTGATTTTATGTGTAATTAGGGGGTGGTGTGTGATGGATTAAGACTTCAAAAATCATGATATAGGTCTGTGGTTCTCAAAGTTTTGGTAAGTGCAAGTGTAGAGGTGTGGGGTGAAAGTGGGGTCCAAGAGAACGTTCTGCCTATGTCTATTACACAAGCCATCTGGGAGGCTAGTTTTCGGCGATATCTGAGGGAGACTTTGGATCAAAATTGATCTGTACGGTCAGCAAAGTAAGTTAATTAGCTTCTCAAATTGTACTCTGTGATACACTTGATTAGGAATTCCTAGAGTCTCAGTCTTGACAAATTCTTGAGACCGAGGCTGAGACCGAGACCCTGGGAGTCATTAAGTGACATCGGGTACCCTTATCAGTGGGGGCAACTAGACCAGTGTTGAGCAACCTTTTATTTTCCGCCTCGACTGAAACTGCACACGGCCTACGGTTCATAACATTTCCAATAATTTTTGGGAACATACCAGCATGTCGTGGCACACTGGCTGCGTCCCACTGCACTAAACATTGCAAAAATAATGGAAATGCATCAAATTCACACTAGAAATGTGGTTTATACTGTGTTACACTCAGAGAAGTTTTGAAAAATGCTGACATAAGTAGACACTAAGCTACGACTTTTCTTCCTTCTGCTACAGATGACTTTCATCGACCATTTTAAATTCAAAGTTGTAAGCATTTTGCAAATAGTTCCTTGTCATATCGAGCAACAGTGTCTGTAATGGAAATGGGTTATTCCCAGGAAAACAGACAAAATGACACCTTTAAGTTCCTTCCTTCCATGAAAATCACCCTAAAAAAATCACATAATCCCCCCATCCACCATCCACCATCAATAGAAATATCTCAATTTATCCCAGACAGCCTATAGCATAATACAACACCTCAGGTGCAAGCCAAAACACTCATCACTTACAAATTCTAATCCAGTCTTAATAATATTCCAACATAAAACCGACAAACGACTGCAAATTATCAAAGCTTATCATTTATTATTCATCAATAATGTCAAATTATTGACTTTTATTATTCCCAATGACATCCAAAATTTCTATTCAATGATTTCCTATAAAATGCACAAAATGTCTCAAGCATAATTTTTTTTATTTATAATGCCTGAACCTTAACATTTTTCTCGTTTCATTTCTGCTCACGTTTGATTCTTTCTCATATTTTTGCATAAATATATTTATACATGACTAAATGTGTATGTGTGATTCAAACTTATTTATATTACAATCTATAGGTCGTGATGCATTGAAAAATCGGTTTTATGAAGAAATATCTCAATGTCTATTGGTAACATGTCTGACGCTTATTATGATTGCACCCTGGGGGTGAATTTTGGATAGATTGTTCTTGGAGATCGTGTTGAGTTTTAAATATTGGAGTCTGGATTAATGTTTGTGGGAGAATGTTTGAGATGAATTATGGAAATTGTGCATGGATAATTGGATTTGGATGGGATTTTGATGGAGATTTTAGGGGTGTAAAGGGGTTAAGTTAATGGTTCGTTCTATTGAGTATACTTGATTTTGACATTCAATTGCTGTAGTCTTGACTGTTAAGGTTGAGAAAAGTACATTATTCCAACATTTTGTTTCAAATGGGAATCGAACCTAGATCCTTCACTTTCTCGTATTATGCTCTTACCACTATCCTGGGTTCTTTGAAATCCTTGACAATATGCCAATTTGATTATTTTTGACTAACTTTGATGACTAAGACAGCGTCCCGAATAACATAAGTCGATTCAAAATCTGGCACCATACCATGCATAAATCCGGCATATTCCTGAAATTAAATTGGATCCGGCGCCAAGTAAGAAACATGCCTTTTTGGGGCAGGATTTTTGACCGATTAACCAATTTATGCTATTAGGGTCCATATTCCCGTTCATGACTCGTACCGACGTCTAACAATTTCCGGGTGCACGTTCCTTCCAATGAGCTAATAAAGGTTGTTAAGAACCACATCACAAAGCATACTAAAACCTCAATCCAGTGCTCATTGCACAGCTCTAATGAGTTAGTTGTATTGGACCACAGCAACGTCCAAAAATAGTGGTAAGGGAGATCAGTAGCTGTATATTATCTTTCTTACTTCCTTGACTGGAGCTCATTCTATTTTCTAATAGAATATAATTTGGTAGACAATCTTGATATATTTGAGACTACAGCTTCTGTCAGTCTTTAAAATCTTTAAACATCACCCAAAAAAATCCACAATTTTAAAGCTAAAAATCCCAAATTCACTAAAAAATCTGCTAAAATTTCTCTAAGGCGACACATTCTAAACGACAATCCACAAATTGAGGAAAAAATTAAATTTTCGCGGCACGAAAAGATGTATATACACATATATATATAGTATGAAGCAAAATAAAAAAACGACGCAGAAAAAAAGGAAGTTCAATTTACAAGTAAGGGATGAGAAGCTTTACATGACAGATTATTTCAATACATTTCAGCTTAAAATTTAATTATTTCTCGTCTTCTTCCTTACATTTCCTAGAAATTTTTATTTTCTGATGCCTACATTACCATACAGAATGAACTGAAATATTCCCTTTAATATACACGCATTTATACACATTCAGGGATGGAGCTGAGGGGAGGGAGGGGTGAGGATGTGGCCTTGAGTGTCGTGAACTGGAATCTTTGCTTACAGGGGTGTAGTTAAGGAGGTGCTTTTGCTAAACTTCCAGCTTCCACAGGTTGGCACCTTCCAGCTTCCATAGGATGGCGCCTTCCAACTTCTATAGGTTGGCACCTTCCAGTTTCCATAGGTTGGCACCTTCCAGATTCCATAGGTTGCCACCTTCCAGCTTCCACAGGTTACCATCGTGCAGCTTCCATAGGGTGGCACCTTCCAGCTTCTATAGGTTGCCATCTTCCAGCTTCCATAGGTTGGCACCTTCCAGATTCCATAGGCTGCCTCTTTCCAGCTTCCATAGGTTGCCACCTTCCAGCTTCCATAGGTTGGCACCTTCTAGCTTCCATAGGTTGTCACCTTCCAGATTCCATAGGTCGGCACCTTCAAGCTTCAATAGGTTGTCACCTTCTAGATTCCATAGGTTGGCACCTTCCAGATTCCATAGGTTGAATCCTTCCAGCTTAACCAGTCTGGCACCTTCCACCTTCTGTAGGTTGCCATCTGCCATTTTCCACAGTCTGCCACATCTGCCCATATCTACTTATGCCTCCTACACCCCCAACATCCACCAAATCCGCCCCTGTACACATGTATATATGAGAATATTTAAGTTATGCTATGCTATAAACATACAAGCATGCAGGCACTCGAGCTTTCACTGAAAGCGAGAAAAAAAAATTTCATCCATTTGAATTACAATTTCATTTTGCTGTTCCTTAATACAACATTCTATGTTAGCAATAGGCAGAGCGTGGAGAAGAAGAAGAAAAAAATCTCCAAAGTAGCTGTTTCTGACGTGTTCCTTTTGAACAATTTGCGGTTTTTTTTCGGCATATTCATTTTGACTGACTGAATTGGGGTTTTTGGCTGGAAGTGATGTTTAGAAGCACAACAGCACAAAAAAAGGAGGAAACGAAAGCAATTATCTTAAGCTGTAAAGCGTATAACATGCTACTTTTTTTTGTAGTTATGTAATAGAAATAGGGTTTATGTTTAATTTGGAAATTGAAATGGATTGGGGAAGTTTAAGGGAGTTTGTTCGGGATTAAATTTACTAAGGAAGAGGCATTTAAGGAACATTTTAATTGAATTGTGGGATGATAGAACTTTGTTGGTTTTACAGGCCAATATTGGATCATATCCGAATAGCACAAGTCGACTAACTAATCCAAAATCCGACACTAGGTCACGTTGACTCTGATTTCTGATTTAGATTTATTATTAGATTATTAGATTTACCATACCAGAGTCACACCGGCCTGGAACTGGATGGTTTTGATGGATTAATCAAATTTGTGCTATTCGAGATGGACTCCTTATTAGAAATTCTCGTTCTGATTTGCTAGAAAAATAAGAATAATTAGAAATGTAGAGTCGAATCTTTTCGACAGTTGTAATAAGAGTTTGCAAGGCTCCATTGTGAAGGTACCTCCAGTAAAATTCTGACTCCAGTTTTATGACTTTTTGAGCCCGGACTTTCAAATTCTTTCCAACTCTGATTTAAATGATATAAAACGCATTAAGTAATTACAATTATGACGTACTCGTGTCCATGTTATCAGCAGAGCTCACAAGAGATTTGAGTCAAACCATGAAGTACAGATCTAATTGGGCATGGTACATTTTATATAAATCACAGTCCCTCTAGCTCATTATGCCCTTCAAGCATTATAAACACTCTTATGATAATGACGGCATGAACTAGATTTCTCGGTTCTTAAGAATTGTAGTAATCAATCATAATAATGAGCTCAAGTTTTAATAAGCCAATACTGTCATATTTTGATTAAACTACAGCTTCTTAAAGTCATCTAATTAATGAAACACTTGGTGAGTGACTCCCGAGCGTCATGGATATTTTTACTATGTTAACAAAAGTAAACAGGATTGAGCCTTGTTGGATCCATGCTGGACCAATGCTCATTTGTAGCGTTTAATACTACATATATTTGCAAATTTTCCTCCTCAAAAGCACTATGTAGTTCCCAAGCGTTCCCTTAGATTCTTACTTTGAGATCTAAAATCTAGCATTAGGATCTTATTTTCCTAGGATGTTGTGACTCCTCATTCAATACAGAATGCGCCATAGAATTTCAATTACATCCAAAAAAGCACTCCTTTATTCACTCATCTTCATCATTATATTACATATTTTTTCTTCTATGAAAGTGAGAAGGTAATAGAGGGTGGAAAATATCATAAGCAATAGCTAAAAGCCTATGATTTTTTTTTGTTCAGGCAATTCTGTCATGTATTGTACATGTTATATTCGTGTGTTGATATCATGGGATTTTTGTCAATTGTAAAGACGACTGTTGGATGTAATGAATATTTTTTTTGGTGCCGTTGTTAATGGAATGAGAAGCAAATAAATTGGATGATGATGATGATTGTTGTATATAAGCATGTAGCATGTAGACATGTATATAAAAAATGTTAGGTTTCTATTGGATGTTAAGGCATAAGGAGGGTGGAAAATATAAATAAAATTCCTTCATCTTCCTTTACATTTCCTTTCTTATTATCATTATCGTACATGAACGTGTTTTAATCTACAATCATTTAAATATGTCTTTATATATATCCAGTCACTTGTCACATGAAGCACATCGACTACTTGTTTCTTGTTACATAAGCTGTCATGAATTCATTACATAACATTGAACAGCTTGAATGCAGCACATTTTCTTTAATTCATCCTTAGTCTACATCCATTGTTCATTGTACCAGAGTGTGGTTGTCTCAAAAACGACCGTTAATATTTTTCAATTGAAAATTTTGTAATTAAAATTCAAATTTTTTTTGATCGTTATTCTATTTTTCCTCGTAACGTAAATTTTTATTTTAAAATAAGTTGGGTTCGAAAAGTTCGAATTTTTCGACAATCTAATGTCGAAAAACTCGAATTTGAGACGGCCACACTCTGCATTGTACATTTATTGACATGCTGCCTTTCTTCTGGTTCTCAATATTTTTTCATTGATACAAATTTTTTTACACACATTTCTTGATCATCTTCAATGTGTCACAATATGTTGCTGCTGTTTTAGATAAAGTCATAAATTTTCTCATCATCAATTACGTTTAAAGTGTTTGACATGCTACGGGATTCCTTTACGTGCTTTTGTTTACTTTTTAGATTATTTTTCGACATTTTTCTTCACTTCTTTTGTTGTTGAGAATCAAGATTGATGCAGGTGCTGTGAAAATATTTGCAGGAGATTTTTGATGAGATTTGCAAGTTTTCTTTCTTTCTCTTTTAGTGTGCTTTTATTGATACTTAAATTTTATCGGATTTAAAAGAAGTTTTAGTCAATTTTGCTGAAATGTCATGATTTTTTATGGGAGAGTTAATTTTAATTTTGTTATGTTGTATAGCTTTGAAATTTGTAGGGAAATCATTATTTGGAGTTGTCCACTTATTAAGTAACGCTCTAAGGAAGGGAGGGTCTTCGTTAATCCAGTACAGTTTACCTCTTGTAGACTTCTTTGTATAATTAATTTCAGGAAAAGTAAGCTTGCAATTCCAATTCTGTTTGTGGGGCTGTTATCCCATGTAGCATATCTCTACATTCTCGTCCCTAATTCCTACACATACATAAGAGGTCCTTGAATACTCTTTTAATATATTCTTTAAGTACATATCCCGGCAATGCTCGGTTGAAAGCGGTATTTTCAGTGATAACAAGGAACACTACGTCAAAGTAAACACTTGACATTTGGTCCATTGACGAATCAGATTGATAGCTTCCATAACCATCCAGGAGGAGGGTAGTTGTGTCTCAAAGTCGATATACCGTGCTACATAATAAACCAGTAGTAAGTGAATGGTCCGGATTAGGAATAAGTCTAAAAATTATTGAAGCATGAACTCAGTGTGGAGAAGGGACTAAAAATTGTAGAGGAGAATCTATGAATTGCAAATTTTTGGATTTTTATCGAGAAAACTCCAAGAAAATTGAAAAACCAGGAATATGAGCATATTGAGAGTCAGAGTTGGTAGGGAGCTTGTGGGTCAACTCCCTTTTACATCCGAATTGAACTATAATTTTTCCTGCGATGAAACCCTGGACCTTTTAGTCGATTGCCCGATTTCCTAACAAACTTGACCAGTTCTGCTTTTTCGCTGCTAAGGATTACATTCTTTAATTTGCTAGGATTTTTTGAGGAAAATTCAAAATTCTCCTAAAACTTTTGAATAATTCAAAAAATAATTTAACCCTCTTCAGTGACTAGAACTTCACTCATTATCCCTGCATCATCCCCTGCATCATGAATTTCTAAAACTTCCATTAACTTTCCATCAAAAAACACTTTTTTTTTCCTAACATTTCAGTGAACCTTAGTAAAATCTGTAAAATTCACATGAAAGAAGAAATGAATCCAAATATTTGCCTTGTGGAAACAACAGAATATAAAAAAAACATCGTTTTTATTTTAATTAAGGAATTGTAAAACATGAATATTTACATGAGTGATAATATGAGATAAAATTAATTATAATTTCAATGAATGTATATATGAATATCAATAATAATGAGATGCTGAAACGCTCTGCATAATGAGTGAATGGAAATTGTAGCTTTAAAGGTGAGAAAGTTGATTTAATTGAGTGTCTGCATATACATAGGTTGTTTTTGCTTATCACGTGACTTGAGAATGAGAATTTTACAAACTTAATGGATTCTCGGAAGGTGTAATTTCTTGATAACTTCACTGGCCATTTAGATCAATTGCGATATATAGTCTCTCTCAGATTGCGTATAAAGGTGACTCTGTTGCTTGCTTCCGAAGAAACACAACAAAGAAATATCCGTAAATCTGGTCCAGACTCTGGTTTTAAGCCAAATTAGATGAAATCCTGCCTCGAGCTAGAGTCAAGTCGGTCTAAACTTAGATTTTTAGATTTTAAATTCTCGATAAGACCGAGTTCGTGTTCATTATCCTTACTTACTTACTTCTATGTATCAATTACATATCAATTGTGACTAATGGCCTCCCTAAGAAGCAGATTAAAGCGGGTTCTATCGCCGGCTTCCGCTTGGCAATTGTGTTCATTATCCAGAATGATTAAAAGTTGGCTTAAATTTGACAATAATCCAATATTATGCCGGATTATTGACTTTTAAACAAAGCAATCCTCTAGATCAGTAGTGGCCAACCCGTGTGCCACGAAACAAGTTGTCGAAGTGTGTCACGAAAGTTTTTCTAGGGTTGAGATCTGCGGTGACACAAAAAAGGGCTCTAGTAGCAATGGTGAGCAGCCTATATGCCGCGGTACTCTGGAAAATGCCATGAACCGTAAACCGTATGCGGTTATGGTCTAGGCTTATATCCAAAAAGGTGTCGTGACACAAAAAGGTTGGAAACCAATGCTCTTGATCAGTTATGGGTTATCTGAGCGCCACCGCACACTAGTGAGCCGTTGATTATTGTTTGAAATGCCAGAAATTATTAAAAGTGTCCCGTTTTGTTCGAGGCTTACAACCAAGGTGTGCAGCAGAAAAAAAGGTTGCCAACCACTGCTCTTAATCCACCAATGTCTAAATATATCCCCCAAAAATCAAAAACTTTTCAATAACACTCGCATAAATTCATATAAAGACAAGAAGTCCTCTAAACATCCCCCAAAAATTTTAAACAACATCATTAATAATTTATGACGATTCTTCATTTATTTCACAAAATAAGAAAATAAAGTGAAGGCAGTAAGGATGCCAAGTAATTTTATTAATTACTGCTTTAATTTACATTCTTCGTAAGTACTGTTAAGGTAAATAAGATTAATGATTAATGATGAAAAGTAGTTAAATATTGTGAAATTGAAAAGTAACATCAAAATATTTAAATTTTTTTATTTCTTTTTGCAGGCATTGCCTTCATTAAAAATTTTGAAATAATTGAGTTATATTTTATTAATGACGTAGATTGCTATACACAGACAGGATACGGTAGATAATCATAATTAATTTATGTTAATTTAGTCATATAATATGAACACACAAGTTCTTCTTGATTTTGGATCAGTTTCGCATAATAATCAGTGAATGGAAGTTGTTACTGTGTAAAAATGACAAAATTTATATTTTTAAGCTTGTTGATGATTAAAGCTTATTACTAATTGGGGAATTGAGGTGGATTTTGTTAGAAATTTTTTGAAGGGGTAGACATTTGATGTTACTTAAATTTGACTTTGTTGTGGGATGCAAGTCAGAGTTGGTATGCAGGTAGATATATGTAATCAACGAAAGCCCTTCCATTCGGAATCCAAAGCTTCTATGGCTTCCTCAAGTCGACCTTTAAAAAGATTTAAAAAGATTCCACAGGTTGTCAAATTTTGATGTAGATGATCCCTGCGGGGCTTTCACTGATTTCAGAAAACCTGAAAAAGATAAACTGGTAAGCGACAAAACCTGACTTTTGATAATTCTGGTGGATGTAGAACTTGAGGCCGACTCGATTCAATACAAAATTCATGTCGACTTCGAGCTCTGTTTGAGCTTTGAGCAGTAGTTAATATGGTTTACTGAAGGTGGGCTCTATGGAGCTTCAGTTAATATAAGCCAACCTACGGAAGGTAGCAACCTGAAGACGGAACCTTAAGGCGGAAGATGAGTTGGGAAGCGACATAACCCGGCTTTTGCCAACTCTGGTGAAAGCAAGAAATGTGCTTTGGGATTAAAAAAGTCTATAAATGTCACATATATGTCAGTAATTGAAATATATAAGGATCGGTTCGGCAGCTTAATAGATTAGTACTTAGATATCTAATCATTGACAACATCGAACCTGCAATTATGAGTTCAAAACTCGTGTCTGTTCCTTTTCGAATCATATGCATTGGAAAGGAGGTTTACAGCTTCCTATTGTAAACTATAGGCAGGATTTCATAAAAAGCGTGGTTTCGATTCCATTAAAACTGAAGGTAATGGACGTTATGGAGGAAATTTGAGGGGAGGGTGTTGGTGTTTGGGACTAAAACCTTCAAAAACTTTTGGACGAATTTTATCCGAAAAGGAGGTAGGGTGTGGTTTGACCTATTAATTTTCTCCTGCCTTTCCTTTTTTCTGAATTAGTATTTGCAACAGGTCATGAAGGAATTAAAAAAATTAAAAATCCATTCCTCTTACAATACAAAATTCAAAAATTACCTCCCCAAAATGCCTTTTAATCTTTCAACATTTTCCATCTTATCTACCCTCAATTCCACTAACAACAGCACATCCTCCGCTCACAATAAATTGAATAGAACTTTCAAGAGGTATAACAGAGAAAATTGATTGTTTGAGATTATGTGAGGAAATGGAGGGCATCAACAACAGACAACACAATATAAATAAAGGCAACAACAGCACATGACTCACTTCTGACGGATGTTCTCATTTTTGTGCAACATTAGCCTCAATAGCATTAATTAAAATTAATTAATTATCATCACATTGGAGAGGAATGAATGTTGTATTACAATATGATGAGATTTTTTTTGGCTTGTTATGCATGATGAGGCTAGTTAATATGGATAGACTTCGTTATGGACATAAAAAGTGATTTTTTTTTCTGTGGCTTCCATCAATTTTTTTTTTTGCGGTAAAATCCTCTAATTTAATACTGTGGTTTGGTGACGCTGTTGCGTTCGTGGATGTGATTGTGTTTGTTGATTCAGGCTTTGTAAAGAGGATTTAGATTGTAAAGGATTTACACGAGTCTTAAGCTTTTTTGTAAGATCTTGAACCAATGTGATAGGCTTTTAATGTTGATCATTAATTGCTTTTTTTTGGGATTTTACTTAATGTTGCTTGATGAAAATTGGAATTAGGCGTTAATTGAGTTTAAATCTTGTTAGATTTATTGAATTATGTACCCATACCCCCTCTCCTCATTAGTAGAATATTCATAATGAATAACAGGAATTTGACATAAATATCGATTTTATAGATTGCAATCTAATCTAATTAAAGTTTTGTCATTTGATTTAGATCAAAACCATGACAATTCATACGTAGCCAATACTATAATCCAAATCTAATATCACACACCAGTGGTTTGCAACCTTTTATTTTTCGTGGCATACCTCGGTGATAATCAGCAACTGAAACCGCACACAGCATACGGTTCATGACATTTCCAAAAGTTTCTTGGCACACTAGGTGTGCCGCGGCACCAAGTTGTCTACCACAGTCACACATGTTGCCCAATATTGTCACATAGGTTGCCCACTCCTGTTCTAATTTAATTCTAATTTTTAAATTCACATTCCTCAATTTGCCACCCCAATCAGTCCTCATTAAACGACTTTCCCATGTCTCACACATAACCAATTTAATGCGGCAATAGATATGACAAACTGATAAATTTGTTCCACTTTTTGTCTTCTTGCACAATTTACTGCGGTACAACTCAAATCTCAATTAACATTTTAAAACACAATTGTAATTTTGTACGTGGGCTTAGCCGCAAATAACGTTCCATTTTTTTTCAAAATTTCAACGGAAAAAAATAATTTTTTTCAAAAACAGATTGCTAATTATGTTAATTAAACTAATGTAAAGCATGATTTGCTTCCGTAGAGTAATCTAATATTAAAAAGGAACATAAAATCTTTATGCTCCCACAATTTAAATCATAATAAACACATAAATTAAGCGATTTTTATTAATTTTTCTGAAAAATTTTAAAAAATGAAACAAAAATTCACACTCAGTAATTGAGATATTTTTTGAATTTTTGCATTAATTAAAGCACTAATCATAGCAAATTATATGCCAAAATGTTGATTTTATGAATTTCTACAATTATAACTATCAAAAGTGATCCTAAAAAGTCCAACTAAGGAGAAAAATGCATTTAACTTCAAATTACTGAGTGTGAATTTCTAAACGGCCATGCCCACTTAAATATTTACATTGATAGACCAAAATTTCAATTTCCTCTCATGCGGAAGCTTTTGGTTATGCAACATTTTGACTGTAACATATATATTAAAATTTGTTTTTAATAACCAGATTATTTGCAATTATTTATAATGGAATTGTCAACATAATATTTACATTTTTGATTTAGGCGATTTATTTGTGTATTTATGGCTGCTTTTTAATTAAAATTCAATAAATTTTGCGTCGGTAAGCATTACAAAAAAAAAGAGTTTCATTAAAATCCTCAAATTTACTATTTTGACGATGCATTTAAATGTATGTAAAGTTATGCTTAATGTCGGTATTGGTTTGATTTAATCTGATAACTTAATGGTGAATTTTGTCAATTTTTCTAATATTTTTTAATAATTTTTGAGTGCTTTACCTGAAACAGAAGCTTTAATCAGAGGGTTATTAAGGGAGAGCGAGGCAAGAGGAGGTTTAGGGATCAAGCTGGGGATTGGGAGGAGTCTGAACTCTCAGCGTCATGGCGAGAATGGGTCCGAGAAGGAAACCAAGAACGAAACCAAGACTGTGAATCGTGACAGAGATAGGAATCGAAACTGGAATCGATATAGAGACTAGAATGGAAACCAAAACTGGAATGGACACCGAGATGGGGATAGGAACCGAGACCGGGGTAGGAACTAATGGGAATGAAAACCGAGATGGGGTTGAGAACTGGGAACGGAAATGGAACTGAGAATGGAACGGGAATTGAGATCGGAATGGGAACCGAGACCTAAATGAGAACCGTTACTGGGATGAGAATCGAGACTGAAATGGGAATCGAGACCGAAATGAGAAACGAAACCTGGATAGAAACCTAGACTGGGATGGGAATCGAGAAACAGATTGGAATGGGAACCGTAACGAAGACTGAGACTTCAAGGGAATTTTTCGACAAATCTCAAAATTGAGAAAGGGAAGTCCTGGTACAGTCTTAATATCGATAACTCTTAAATCCCATTTTCTTTGTTAAAATGCTGTACACCATTTTAATCAACCCTAACTCTCAAATTGCCTCCATCTGATTCTGATACTTCATAATTTTTAAAAAGTACAAAAAGGCATCAAAAAAATGCCGCAAATGCAGTCTGCAGGAAGCAAATCAATCTTCAGTATTGATTACAGTTCATATTTTTCATGTATCGATGCGGAAAGAATGAAAAATTAATTATGAATTGAATAATTCAGCTTGATGACAGTGCTGAAATGAAAGGAACAGGAAGGGACAGAACAAAAAATATTGATGGATGTCAGGGATGGATTGGGGTTTAAGAAGGAAAAATCTTCAATTTTGAGTGAATTGCTACATTTTTCTGCGGATGGATACAAAAATATGGGGTTGGAAGTTTCATGTTGCATCAGTGGTGGACAACCTTTGTGTCGCGGCACAATAGTGCTTCCAGTTCTATGGACAATGCCACAAAGCACATGCAGTGTGCGGTTTAGGTCGTGCCTTCCAACCAAAATGTCCCATGGAACAAAAAAGGTTGCGCACCCCTGACCCACATGCTCTACATCCCTTAAAAAATACCCCAATATTTTTTACGACCGACTGTACATTTCTCATGAATAATCTGTTTAATTCATCAATTCGATTAATATCTGAAAAAAAGTAAGGTAAATGATCAACGAGAAGCGATAGGTCAAGAATTTTTTGAAGAGTATGAAAAATGATGAGGGAACGTGAACTGTATCCCACATTAATCTTTTATAAGCATCATGAAAGATATGAGATATGGCAAATTGAAAGCATTTTTATGTATGAAGTTATGCGGATCAGAAACAGTGTATGGGAATGGGTCAGATTTTTTGAAATGAAGGAAAGGGATCATATGATTTTTGATTGAGGGGGATGTGGAGGTTACCCGAGTGATACAAGTGTAGATGGTAAAGACATGGATTTTTTAAGGCTTTGGTAAAGTTCTTTATTCAGGCTAAAAGGAAGTCGCATCAGTTTGGCATTCAAATGGTTGCCAAATTCAGTAAGCTGCTTCCGTATGGCCTTTATCAAATCATGTGCCCTCCATGAGACGGTTTGTTATTCATATGGTCGCCAAATTCAAGAAGCTATCTGCTTGTGACTTTCATCAGGACGGTTGAGCTCCATGAGATGGATTGAGGACTCATTTGACCTCCATGAGACGTATTGAGGTCCCTATGACTTCCATGAGACAGATTGAGACCCTCATAGAGGCCATACGGCCTGCTTAAGGCTACATGGATGCTGCTTCCTGAATTTGACAATTATTTGAATGCCAAATGAATGAGTCTTCCTCATTTGTGTCGCTCGGGGCTGAGATTAGAATCAAAATTTAGCCATTATGTCCAAAAATTCAGGATTTTGCCAATTTCGGTTCAAAATTTTATCAATTTTTAAGCTACTTCCTCCCCATATCTAATAATTCCTATCAAAAATCCACATTTTTTCATCGATTTCCATCCAAAATCTTATCAAAAAAGCCCCATCCGGTCATTGAGAATATAAAGATGTTATGGAAGCTTGAAAAAAGGGAAGGAAATAAAGTTTTGCATTCAAAAAGAGCTTTTATTTATGTTGAAATCGAATTGGAATCTCGGGAGGTTTGGAGAATATGCTTGTTGTAGAATGATGACGGGTGTGAAAATGAAAAGGATTCGATTTGCTCTTTAAAATTCTCTATTCATATGCATGTACAAGTGTTTGCATCGAACAGATAATTTTTCATCCATATGGAGCAGGGGTGTCTAAACTGTTTTGAGGCATAGCACATGTTGGTGGGAATTTACGGTCGGGATTGCATACGACGTACGGTTTACGTCATCAACATCATACGCACACGAAATCCAGTCTTAAGTGAACTGCTATGTACACGTTGAGCATGGAAATGGTCGATTGTAAGCCTTACCGTCCCCAGTATGATTCCTTAGTCTGATCTCTAGACTACCACCCTTCAGACAAGGTGCATTGCCCTAACAGGCAATGATCATGATCACTAGTTTGTGATTGCAATCGCATTACAATCACAAAGTGTTTTTTCATGATCACAACTTGTGATCACAATCATTATCGTATCTGATCGTGATCACTCTGAAAAAATGTTATCATCACCGTATCATAATCACTGAACATAGTCACTGAGCGTAATCAGATGTCATCTGAGTACGATCACTCCAAAAATATCTGAGCATGTTCACTGATCGTGATCAATGAGCGCAATCAGATGTGACCTTATCATAATCACTACTGGAAATTTTCATTTTTAAATTATCATGTTCACTGATTGTAATTAGTGAGCGTAATCAGAGCATAATCACTTCCAAAAATTTTCGAAATTTTTCAAAGTCATATGACCATGTTCACTGATTGTAATCAATGAACATAATCAAATGTGTTCTGAGCATGATCACTTCAATCAGGGGAAGATTACTTGGCGTGAAACATATACGTAAAATTGGCGTGAATTCACGAAATTGGAAGTGACTTTGACCTTACTGGATCTTGGTTTTAGTTCGTGGAAGTGACTTTGACCTTACTGGATCTTGTTATTTAATCGGGAAAGTAACTTTTACCTTACTGGATCTTGATTTTAGTTCGTGGAAGTGACTTTGACCTTACTGGATCTTGGTATTTGATCGTAAAAGCTACTTAGATTCTACTGGATCTTGGTTTTAGTTCGTGGAAATGACTTTGATTCTACTGGATCTGGAGTTTTGTTTTTAGAAATGACTTTGACCTGACTAGATCTTGTTTTTAGCTCGTTTAAGTAACTTTAAGATCCAGAAAGTCCAAAGTCATGTCCACGAACTAAAAACAAGATCCAGTAAGGTCAAAGTTACTTCCACGAACTAAAATCAAGATCCAGTAAGGAAAAAACTACTTTCTCAATCAAATAACATGATCCAGTAAGGTCATGCAAGATCCAGAAAGACATTAAAGCAAGATCCAGAAAGATTTAATTAATGAAAGTCATTTTCAAGGAACTATCATTAAAAAAACTTGAAAAAATGTGATTTTTGAAAAGATTTTCGCAAGATTTTCATTAGGATGAAAAACGATTGAAAATTCATTTTTGATATCGATTTTCCCAAGATTTTCCTATGTTTGGATAAAAACCCTTCGAAAAGTGATTTTTCGCCTTAATTTTCAGAAGTTCAAATGAAAACCCTATAAAATGTAATGTTTTGTAGTTTTTTTAAAAATTGGAATGAAAATCTTAATAAATCCATTTTCCGCGGAATTTTAATGAAATTAGGATGAAAAACTCAGGAAAATTTGATTTCCATCTTCAATTTTTTTTATCATATTGAATAATAATTTTTAACGAATCACAAATTTGTCGAAACCTACTTTTTTCATAATCACATGATTATGTTCACTGATCATGATCAGTGAGTATGAAAAGAAAAAAAGTTAATTAAGTTAACTAATAAAAACAAAATGGTGTCCGAAGTGATAGAGTAACATTACTTCCTGAAGTTTGCATCATCAAAAAATATAATAATTTAAATATGTCTTTTGCCATATTTTTATTATTATATATTTACAGATGGTGGCTTCAAGGAAAAACGTGAGATCTCGAAAGTTAAGCAACGCAGCAATAAGATGGGTGACCGAAAAAAAATTCTAAGTTTAAAATTTTTAAAAAAAAAATTAATAATTTCTACTAACACACATACAAAAAAATACTTTAAAAAATTCAACTAACACCAAAAAAAAATTTTTAACTTAATTAATTTTTTTGTTTTTTCATGATCAGTAACCCGAAGTGATCATGATCACTGATCACGCTCAGTGATTGCAATCACTGATCATGATCATGATTGCGTCTGATTATGATCAGTGACTATGAAAGTGAAAAAATTGCATGCAAGTTTGCACTTGCATACAAGTTATGATCATAATCAGACGCAATAATGATCATGATCAGTGATCATAGTCACAAAAGCGCGATCGCGTCGGTACCGTACCGTCATCAAATAATGTATGGAGTGATGATGAAAATTCATCATGATCACAACTCCATTTCATCATCACAAATATCGTATCTGATCATGCTCATTGCCTGTTAGGGTTGCATACGCCTTGTATACTCTATCCTTTATTGTACTTATCTAGGCACAAAGCTCGGTCGGCAGCGGTTTATTAAGTCAGTTATCAGGTAAAACCACGAGAAGCTATACACTTGACATTTGGACAGCTTATGATATAAGAGATCATTGATTGTAGTGCCGATTTTGCTATAAGCAACTCCAACATTTTATTCAGCTTCGGAGCCTCAATTCCTAGCATCAACAGTCATCGGCTTCCCCAATTCCCAATTAAACATACCGGTGTGGCTTCCCCACATACGGTTCATGGCATACAGCACACATTGCAGGGCCACGACACACAGTTTGGCCAACACTGCCACATAATGAAATATTTAGTTCCGAGTAGGATGTTCAATCCTCATTCTAATGCTGATGCTGGATAGAATTGAAGGATTGAGTTGCAAAAAGATCGAAAATTACATGATGTGAATTTTTACACATGATTATTTCAACATAAATTGATGTTAATAAATTCAAATAATTTTCGACCGTTATTTCCAACCCCTTATTTTTCTGTCAAATTTAATAATGAAAATGTCACCGAAATCTCATTCAGCATCCTACACACTTACTCATAAAATCAAGATAAATTGTTTTGTGTGAAATTCATAAGAAAAGGTTTTTTTTGTTGTCCTTGACATGAAATCACAGACCACCTGTTTACTACTCCCCATAGAACATTCCACCTCCTTCCCCACATCACTAAAGCCAGAAATCTGTGATGAGATTTTGTGTATCTAGAAGCAAAACTTACATTCTATCTGATTTTTTTGTTGTACATAGATTGTGTTAGGAACTGAAGCATGAGAAACCCGAAAAAAAAGGCTAGATGGCAGTCATAAATTAAATGAGATTTTTTTTTTTCTCCTTCATTTTCCTTTTACTACAGATCTCGCAGCATATAACTAAATAAAATGACGAAAATTCTCTTACTAGTTCTTGCTTACATGTTTATGCCTTACTTTTTTTTGTTGTTGTTTGAGTCAAATCCCCACAATACATTTGAGTATTAAGATATATACACAGAAATGAAGCACTAAATTTTTACGTAGAAGCGTATACAGCTCGGAAGCATTTATAACCTGATAACATCATAATAGTTTAGACCTTAAATTCTTCTTACTTATGTTCAGCCGTGAAAAGGTACAATTCACATATTGTTGGATGTGATGTGGCTTTTGTGTTTAAAGCTACAAGAAATTACTGAGAAAATCTGGAAATTTGTACTAGATTTTTGAATGAATCTTGAATTTTGTACTAGAATTTTAATTAAATATGAAATTTTGTACTAGATTTATGAAAAAAAAAAAATAGAATTTTGTACTAGATTTTTGAATAAATCTGGAATTTTGTAATCGATTTTCGAATTAAGCTAAAATTTTGTACTAGATTTCTGAATAAATCTGGAATTTTGTACTAGATTTTTAAATAAATCTGGAATTTTGTACTAAATTTCTGAATAAATCTGGAATTTTGTACTAGATTTATGTATAAATCTGGAATTTTGTACTAGATTTTTAAATAAATCTGGAATTTTGAACTAGATTATTGAATATTTCTCGAATTATGGACTAGATTTCTGAATAAATTTGTAACTTTTCTCTATATTTCTGAACCAATTTGGAATTTTGAACTGGATTTTTGAAAAAAATCTTGAATTTTGTACTAGATTTTGGAATAACTGTAATATTTTGTACTAGATTTTTGAATGAATGTGAAATTTTTTAAGCTAACCTAGAATTTTGTACAAGATTTCAAAAAAATTCTAGAATTTTGTATCAGATTTCTGAATAATTCTAAAATTATGTACTAGATTTTTTCAACAAATCCATCAAATTCTCCACATTTCTCTCAAACTCATCACCAGGATCATTCCATCCACAAGTTCATTTCATCTCGCAAATGTTAAAGCGTATAAAGTCCATTAAATGTGATTGAATGCCTTTGTGCTACGGGGCGTCAATGCCTGCTCCCACCACCGCTCTTAAACTTCAATGTCATTCTCCATTTTAATTTAATCGTGTACGTTGTATGTATGTGGATGTTTGTGAGGAAAAAATTATTTGCGATAGTACGTGAAAAAAAAGGCAAAAGAAGGAGTGAAAAGTTTTGCGTGTGATGGCAATTATTGTATTGTTGTGGAAAATTTAATGTGTTATATGTCACCATTTCACTTTATCCACTGGGCTATAAAAAGATTGAAACGTATTTTTTTTTCACTCTCTGTGATATTGCTGCTGCTGCTGCTATTACGCTTTAGTATTTTTTTTTGTTTATTTATTTATGTATACGTATATGTGAATGTGCTTATATAAATGGCATTAAAGTGAAAATAAGGGAACGTTTGGATGTTGTGTAACGGTTCTTCTTTACCTGGGTAGATCAAAGATACTAAACTCTACCATACCTAGGTAGACCAGAGATACTCAACTCTACCATACCTAGCTAGACCAGAGATACTCAACTCTACCATACCCGACTAGACTCGGGATAATCTACTCTACTCAGCTGTGTAGACCCGGGATGTTCTACTTTACCCTGCCCAGGTGGGCAAGACTATCCTAGGATACCCATCTCCTCTATCTTAGCTACCCTAAGGTATCTATGATAAGGTGGCATAGGTTAACATTAGATAAGGGACATGGTGGGGTAGCATAACCTGAGATAGCTAACCTAGTACCATCACTCCTCCTAAACGTTACTTCATATCCAAACCTTCCCCAATATAAAGAATTTGATGAAAGTGGAACCAAAGAGATCTTGATAATCCAAAGGCACGACAATTTCTCGCATTTGTTTCATCCTTTGTTATCCATTGTGTAATTTTGTAAAGTATATTGTTCTGTAAAATGAAGAGGCATGGAGATTTCATCCTTAAAAAAGTCCTCCAAACAAATGAATTCAAAAAATAATGAATATAAAAAATATGCAAATAAATATGCTCAAAATGTCGTAAATTATGTAAGATATTAAATTACATTCATTAAAATTTATTTGGGTTTTATCAACTTTTGAATCAGTTTTTATTCCACTTGAAAGAATTTTTTTTTGTACATTTTGCAATCTCAATGATTTATAAATCGTGGGAAAAATTCTCATATTTATGCACATGAAGCTTTAATTCTTAGAACTACTTTAAACTAAATCAAATTTTAGCATGGGAAAGCATCTTATATTCATTTCAATGGATATAATTCTTACGTTATTTGATGAAATTTATGTTCAAATTTTGAATAAGGAAGTACTTCGGGGGTGTACACCGTGACGATACATAGTCGACAACGTGACAATTACCCAATTGACACTGTGACAATTACCCAATTGACACTGTGAAAATTACCCAATTGACACTGTGACAATTACCCAATTGACATTGTCACAATTGCCCAATTGACATTGTCACAATTGCCCAATTGACATTGTCACAATTGCCCAATTGACATTGTCACAATTGCCCAATTGACATTGTCACAATTGCCCAATTGACATTGTCACAATTGCCCAATTGACATTGTCACAATTGCCCAATTGACATTGTGACAATTACCCAATTTACATTGTGACAATTGCCCAATTGAAACTGTGACAATTGCCTAATTGAAACTGTGACAATTGCCCAATTGACATTGTGATAATTGCCCAATTGAAACTGTGACAATTGCCCAATTGACATTTTGACAATTGCCCAAATTGACACTGTGAAAATTACCCAATTGACACTGTGACAATTGCCCAATTGACACTGTGAAAATTACCCAATTGACACTGTGACAATTACCCAATCGACACTGTGACAATTGCCCAATTGACACTGTGACAATTACCCAATTGACACTGTGACAATTACCCAATCGACACTGTGACAATTACACAATTGACAATGTGACAATTACCCAATTGACATTGTGACAATTGCCCAAATTGACACTGTGACAATTACCCAATTTACACTGTGACAATTCCCCAATTGACACCGTGACAGTTACCCAATTTACATGGTGACAATTCCCCAATTGACACCGTGACAGTTACCCAATTGGCACCGTGACAATATCCTATCGACACCCAAATTTGGCCAAAACCCTTCAAGATCCCCAAACCCCTTCTCTATTTATAAATTATTCCAATCAACACTTTCCACCCCTAACTTCCACCCATTCAATGACATAATCAAATTATACAATTTATTTTTTTCTAATGCTCATCGGAAGAGTGATAAGTGAAGCTGCATAGCAAAAAATATTGTTGAAGAGCTTTTATCCTGATGGGAATTTTCCAAATTGAAATGAGAAGCAATTTTTTTTGCTTCTCTCAAATGCACTTAACTATGCAGTATTCATCTGACCGTATCAATAAACATGCCAGAATGAATTTATAACAGAATTTGTAGTAATTTTTTTTGAATGGGATATGAAAGCATGAGCATCAATTTTTCGAGCATTAAAAAAATATCGAAAATTGGTAGACAAGTTGGTCGATGATGTATTTATGGGGTAGTAAAAATAGTAAAATTTGTGGTCCCGAGTGACATAAATTAAGAAAGCTTTGAAAAGGCGCTTTTAAAGCTCTGAAAAAGCTCATTTACCAGAGCCACACAAATGACATTTTGTCACGTCTCCCAAATTTACAGGACTTCCACTTGCTGTTAATAAACGAGGTTCAGAGGAGCCTTTAAGCTTCCGTAGCGGAGTCTCCTTCATTTGTGTCGCTCGCGTGACTTTCACCAAATGGATGCCATCTCCATGTGGCATCCATATGACTACCATTTGACCTCTACCTTGATCTCGGGCTCCAATTCAACCCCAATCTACAAATCACACCCCTAGCTTAATCCAATATCTATAAATATCAAAATACAAAGCTTCACATTTAACCCCCAAATAATCGCATACATGAAAATCAATTTAAGCCAAAAAGTAAAGAGCACAAAAAGAAAGAATAAAAAAATTTAATGTGAATTTGCTTACATGATAGACATAAGATTGAAATGCTTAACGTCAATTGCTGGCAGAATGACAGACATCTGAAAATTAGAATTGAATGTAGATATGTATAGAATTGCGTAATCTTTTCAAATTGTGTTCGAGTATGTATAAATTTATATCGTGAAATGAGAACATGGATGTGATCCTAGTATGATGCAGGGGTGGGTAACCTGTGTGATGTGGTAGACTTAATTATGTCACGGTAATCAGTGCAGTGAACTCAGGTGTGCCGTGGCATAATGCAGTGTGGTGTGCCTTGATATAATGAACTGTGTCATGTGGTGTATCGTGACATAAAGCAATGTGCCGTGTAGTATGCCGTGACATAATGCCATGTGGTGTTCCTTGACATGGTGCAGTGTGGCGTGCCGTGACATGGTGCAGTGTACCGTGTGGTGTACCGTGTGGTGTACCTTGATATGGTGCAACATGCCGTGTGGTGTGTCTCGACATTAATACAGTGTTCTGTGTTTTGTGTCTTGACATAATGTAGCATACCATGTGGTGTATCTTGACATAAATGAAGTGTGTCGTGTAATGCACCTTGAAATAATACAGTGTGCCGTGTGGTGTGCCTTTACATAATGTATTGTGCCTTGTAGTGTGACATGCCATAATTCACTGTTTCGTGTGGATTTCCTTGAAATAATGCAGTGTGTCGTGTAGTGTCTTGCCATAATGCAGTGTGTTGTGTGGTATGACTTGACCAAATGCAGTGAAACATGTGGTATTCCTTGACCTAAGGAAGTTCGCCGTGTTGTGTGTCATGTCGTGTGCTTTCATATAATGTATTATGCCGTGATATCTTGAAGTGTGTCGTGTGGTGTGTCTTGACATAATGCAATGTGTCGTGTGGTGTGCCCTAAGCTAATGTAGTTGTCTTGACAAAATGCAGTGTGTCAAAACACACAGATTGTCCACCTCTACTATAAGTATTGCCAAAAGTTTATTTTAGATTATAATCCTATATTGAAAACTATAATCCATTGATGCATCTCCATTAAAACAAGATGATGTTAAAATTAGAGCATGCACGTACAATATCAAGTTTCCATAAACTTATACTACCTTTTAAAGCAATCTATAGACAAAACAAATACGATACATGTCACAAAAAAAAATCAGTTTAATGTTTAACTTTTTACCGACACATTTAGCCATCAAGTAATGTCGGGATGATGTTAAAATAAATCCAAGCAACAGAAGGGATGCAATGGAAAGAAAAATCACTGTCTACATGTCCATAAAACTTGATAGTTTAAACAATTTCATTTCTTTATTTTCATGCAGTCATTAAAGTTTGAGGAAAGAAGAAAAGTTTTTTATTTCTATTTACAAAAAAATAGCAAATGGAAGTGGAAGAATTGAGGGGATGGAATAGATGACGATACGACTGTGAGCATTTAATATTAAATATTTGATGAGGTGTTTAATGCCATTCGACAATCATCACTTTAAGATACTTAATGTTTCTTATGTCTCGTGACATTTTATGGAGTTTTGAGTTTTGTTATGGGGTGGTCAGTGCCGTTGGGGGTCGTTTACTGTTGTGTTGTGGAATTTTGAGTCGATTTAAAGGAAATTTGAGGTTTTACTTACTTAATTCACTAGTAGGTCAGGTCAATTATTGCCGATAGCTTCTCATAGTTGGCGTATTGAACTGGATACATTGCTAGCTCCCGCTTGTTAATGGCAAGACTTTGCGTCACTTAGAGACAATTGTACGTCTATTGAGGGATTGTCAAAAAGGCGATTCCCGATTTTTCAATATTTGAACATCCTCAAACTCATCAAGAGAAGCTGTTGATAGAGATAGTATAGCATTTGGTTTCGCTAATTGACAGACGGAAGCCAGCAATAGAGGCAGCTTAGCTGACCTAGTTCGTCAGCGATTGAGCCAGCTTTAGAAGGCGTCTCACTTATTTCGATGGCCGTACAGATCATCTGTTATCCATGGCATCCCTCTAAAGGACGTCATGGACTACAATTGATCTATCCGACCAATAAAGTAACTATAACTAAGAGCGTCCCATTGATTAATGTCATTTGTTAATGATCCCTTCAAAAATTTCAAACATGCTGTTGATCCAAAAACGATACAGACACATCACATTAATAGCCTCAACCCCCATGAATCCATTATAAACTTTTTCGAAATTAATTTATCTCCAACACATTACAACAAACCACACAATTTCAAGCAATAAACTTCAAGATATTCATTCCATTTAATGCAGCTCGAAAACAGAAATATAGCCACTACTTTAATTAATTACACTATACTGAACTGTCACGATACATAAATAGAAGTGAAATTGACTGCAATAAAGTCAGTTGCCCTTTTTTTTTTGTTGTGTAGTAGACTCTAGACTATTTATTGTGCGCAATGTGTCAGTGGGAAAGCTAATGTCATTTACTGTTGCCCATTTTCATTTATCTGTACATGTCCCGCTGCTTTACTTATAAAACTTTCTATTTAATGTGTCTTTTAGCTTGCTTTTATATGGGATGTTGATTATTGTTGGATGAGTGTCTGGGTGATGGTGTTGGACGGAATGTTTGGTTGGTGTTGGTCAAGAATTTGATGAAAAAGTCTCGGGTGGACAAAATTGTTTTAGGACTAATTGATGACAAGTTTATAATGATGGGCAGGTCATGAGCTGAGACAAGAATGTGGGTGATAAGCGACACAAGCGACACACATCGTATGTCGACACATGTGATAGTCAATACATGTGACAGTCAACACATGTGACAGTCAACACATGTAACAATTGACGCATGTTACAAGCGACACATGTAACAGTCGATACATCTAACAGTCAACACATGTGACAGTCAACACGTGTAACAAGCGACACATGTGACAGTCAATACATGTGACAGTCATCACATATGACAATCAACACATGTGACAATCAACAAATGTGACATTCGACACATTTGATAGTCAACATATGTGACAGTCGACATATGCGACAGTCAATATATGTGATAGGCAACACATGTGACAGTCAACACTTGTAACAAGCGACACACGTGACAGTCAATACATGTGACATTCAACACATATGACATTCAACAAATGTGACGGTCAATACATGTGACAGTCAACACATGTGGCAGTCGACACATGTGACAGTCAACAGGTGTGACAGTCAACACATGTTACAAACGACATATGTGACAGTCGACATATGTTACAGGTTGCATGTGTGATAATGCGCCTCATTCATCCATTTCTAATAACTTCATATCATCCCTTTTTATGCACAGTCTCTGTGTACACTCACTGAACATCATGTCCTGTAATTGAATTTAAAATTTCATCCTTTTACTACAAAAACTCTAAAAACCATAAATGTGTGCTAAATAAATAAATGTGACTGTGCTCAATTTTTAATGATCCAAATCCTTTTCCCGTTCCCTTGTTTTTGTTCTTCCTATTCACGTTCACATTCTTATCTATCTTTTTAAACTGTCCATATATGTACAATAAAATAAAACTTTTTCCTATTCTCGACTATTCTCTATCGTATCTGTCACTGACCATTCACCATTGTCATTCTGCTTTTTTTATCATCATTTCGTTCGATTGTGAATGAATGTTGAACGACGAGTTGTAAAGTTGTGAAGTTTGAAAATGATTCTAATGGAAGTGAACCTTTATTAATTATTAATCGTATTAAGTCAATGGAGAGTTTGTAAAGTTTTGATACTTTTGAGACAAAATCCTCAGATGAGGATGGCTTTGAAGTTTCTTATTGTGTGAGATTATCATGTGGCATTTTTGGATAGACCTGGTTATGGTTGTGACTGGATATTCCTTGATATGCTTTGAAGTGTCAGCGGAGAGTAGATTTTGGCGTTACCATTTATAGACGAAACTGCTAGTGTGAGAATAAGACCTCTATGGCTGCGTGGCTAGCCAACAGATCGATTTACTGTTTAGCTCATTTGTGAGTACGTGGGTTCGATTCCTCCCTGAAACCTATCTCTCAATTAATGTATAGCATGTTCTCAATATAACCACAATTGGCACAATGCTCACATTACATACAAAGTACTTGTTCCTTTTCAGGGATTGAAGATTGGTATAGGTACCCATAGCTGCTTATTTGATGAGTACTAGAATAGTATAAATTTGTTAATTAATCAAAAATACAGCATCTGAACAGAGTAACTCTACCTTTGTGCCATATTCGGTTTGAAACTTGCACCGTATCATGCCAAATTCACACCGGTGAAGTGCTACATTTGACTTAAATGCTGTATCATGTCTGTGTCACAACAGCGCGGTGCCAGATTCATCTTAAATCCAGCATTATGCCAGGTTTATGTCGGTATGGTGCTATATTCAGTTTAAATTTGGTACCATGCCAAAGTAACGACGATGAAGTGCCAGATTAGACTTGATTCCAGCACCATGCCAGAGAAATGTGATGCCAGTTTCAATTTAAATCCAGTACTTTGCGAGAGTCATGCCGGTATAATACAAGATTCAGTTTAAGTCCAGTATCATGCTGGTGTTGTGCCAGATTTGATTTAGAACCAGCACTATGCCAAGGCAGTGCCGGTCTGGTGCCAGATTCTGTTCAAGTTCAGAACCATGTCATAGTAAAGTCGGTCTGGTTTCAGATTTAGTATCGATTATTCCAATAGTGCTATTCGTACTTTGTGTCTACAACTGTCTAAAATATTATGCAATTTACATACATATTAGCTAATAACCTGTCTATCTCATCTCAGAGATTGTGACAATTAAGTTTACATCCAAAAAACCACTCAAAAGCGCATATTTATGCTGTTATGCTAAAAGCAAATATGGGAATCAGTATCCATTAAGAAGCATTTCAAATGTTAAGGATAAATTAAACAAGATTATAATCATAAAGAGATTTCTATTTACCATTTCAAAAAATGGTAAGCATTAAGCTTTAAAATTATGTGCTTCATTAGTGAAGCTTTGCCATTTAATGATCACATTCCCACATTTAGATCTACCCCGAAAAAAAAAATCAATTCTGTCTCTTCCTCATTCAGTGTTTTTTTATTTCCCGCAATGCCTCAATGGTTTTTTTTATTTTTAAATGCTGTGTGCTTTCTCTGTCTCTTATGCTTGTGCTCTATCTCTTCGTATGCAATTAAAAAATATATAATTCCACAGCATTCTTAATTCCATTCTCATTCTCATATAACAATTCTATTTTTGGTTCTTTCTGTCTTTTTTCTCTAAATCGTCCCGGGTTTTTTAATTTGTGCTACAATCACGTCCTATAGCATACAATTTCTGCGTTCCAAATGACAATAATAACCTTAGGTCAACACATGAATGTCATTTTATTGAGTCTAAGAGTCCATCGTTAATGCATTTACATCATAAACAGCAACAACAGCGGAAGCAACATCAACTTCAATTACGTAATCGTATTAAGTCAAGTGATTTTGATGATGCTAATACAATGCACTTTACTGCACCATCAAAGTGCAGCATCAATACAAATTTTACTAATATAAATATAACGAATGATACAAATTGTGAGACGACATTTAGTCGACAGAGCTTAATAGGTGAGTAAAGTGGCTGTGGTTGATAAAAAAAAGGCCAACTTGATGGATATAAAAATGCTTTTGATTTACTTTCCAATGTGCATAATATGTCTTTGATGTTTATCCTCCCTTCTTCCTTTTTTGATAAACTTCACACATGTTGATGACTTTGCGGTTTGTTGTTGTTCTTTTTACCACACTTTTTTATCCGACTTTTTCCTTTAGATTATATCATTTTTATGGTATTCGCAGTGTGAGATACTAATTTAATATGTGCAAAACATGGAGAGTGTATTGACATTTTTCATGGGCACATGCCTTTTTCTGTCAAAGCAGGAAATAAGTTGATGATGTTGTGATCAATATCTGTTGAAGATGAAACGCATTTTTAGGTTTTTATTAACAGAAGCATGAGAGATACATGACTGATACACGACATATACATAACAAATCAGTTCAGACATATACAGAACCATTACAGATACATGACAAATACATCACAGACACATGACAAATACAAGACTGATACATGAAAGATGAAAGACGACAGATACAATACAGATACACGACAGATGCATGACAGATACGTGACAGGTTTACACTACAGATACATGACAGATACACGACAGATAAACGACGGATACACGATGGAAAAATGACGGAAACATAATAGATACATGACAGATAAATGACAGATATACTACAAATACATGACATATACATGACAGATTCATGAGAGGTACACTGCAGATACATGATAGATACACGACAGATACATGAAAAATACTCGACAGATGCACGACAGTGACACCACAGATACACGACAGATACATGACGGATACAAGACAGATATAACACCGAGAATTAATGGATGCATGGCACATGCACAACATACACACAACAGATACATGATATTTACACAACAGACGCAACTCAAATACATGACAAATGCACGACAGACATTGAGAGATGCATGACAGATAGAGACGACAGATACACAACATATAGACAACAGTTAGACGACAAAAAGACAAACTAATAATAATCACATCCAATATCTCCAACCATAAACCCCAAAAAGTATATTTGACATTTGAAATGATTTTATTGCATTTTTTTTCTATCCTAAATCTCCCATCTCAGTTGCGTGTGTCATTTGGATACACACAAATAACAAAAAAATTTCCATCAATTTCCTGTGAACTACTGTTTTATATCATGCTGGCTTGACTGCGCCCCTATGGCTGAAAGAAATAAGATTAAACTTTTTTTTTGTTTACTTTCATTCTTGTTGCTATTATTCCAGTTCCATTTGTGTGTGTTTTCATTCCTGCATATCCATATTCATTCATACATTCAGTTATTTGCTGTTTCCAGTTGAAATTGTAATTGAAAAAAAAATTCTAATGGGAAATTTTTGAAGGTAAAATCGATTGAAATTCATCACATTTTTGATTGAATTAAGCATCAAAATTCCTAAACTCGTTTGCTGAATCAATAAACTGTAGTGGTCAATGAGTGATGTCCTGTTGAATTGTTTGAAGTTATTTAAATGGAACAAATTGTTTTTTTTTGAAGGTTTAAAGGCTTGTTCAGTTTGACTGTTTAAATGGTGTTTAAAGGTGAATATTTTGTGGGTTTTTGGGATTTTTGTCTTCAAAAACCTTAAAAAAATGAAGAATTTTTAACAATTAGGTTGGATGGTTGCTGACCTAGTTTATCCCGTTTTTGAATACCCTCAAAACCACCCTCTGATAACCCCGTTTATTACAAGGAAGCCATGAAATGTCTAAAAGTCATGTGATATACCGAATAGCACAAATCGAATAATTGATCCAAAATCCGGCACCGGGATCGGCGAAACTCTGCATAATGTCACATGGACCAATCAGAGTCATACCGGCACGAGTGCCAGATCTAAATCGAATCCAGTCTGGAGCTAGGTTCAAATCAAATCTGCCACCAAGTCAGAGTCATGTTAACTTGGAACCAGATTTAAAGCCGAATCCGGCCCTAAATCAGAGTCATACTACTCTTGTGTTAGATTTAAATCAAGTTTTACAACAAGCCAACGTCATGCTGGCCTGGCGTCGGATTTAAATCGAATCCGGCATCGAGTCAGAGTCATGACATCTTTTGGCCGGATTTAAATCGAATCTCAGTACTTGATCTCAGAGTAATGGCAGTCTGGGATCAGATTAAAATTGAATCAGGTTCCAAGTCAGAGTCATGCTAAAGTGGAACCAGATTTAAAATCGAATTGGGCACCAAGTTCGAGTCATGTCATCTTGAGGTCAGATTTAAAATTGAATCAAGCACGAATTCAAAGTCATGATTGCTCTTGAATCAAATTTAAATTAATTCCGGATTCTGTCCAGATTCATGGCGGTCGGGGATATGAGTTAGGTCGAATTTAACACCAAATCTGAATCATATCGTCCTTGTGCCGTCCTGTTCCGAATTTTCGATCGATTGTGCTATTCTGGTACATCTAATAGCATACAATTAAATATCAAGTAATTCCAAAAAAAAGCTACCAATTTTAAAAAGTTCAAAATACAGACCAATTAAAAATAATAAAAGTGAACTGCTGAATATTATTTTTATTTTCAGAACTAATTGAAGTCAAAGGCTTGTACAGTCATGATTCTAAGCTACTTATTTTCAGAAACTTATTTAAATTAATTTTGTAAAAATTTAATTGGCTTATGAACTTCCCAATAACAGTCATTTATGGAATTCCATTCCCATAGCAACATGAAAGTTCATAGTGCCTTCAACCTCCTGTCCATGATGTTTATTACCCACAAATTATGCCTTATAACTTTATCTCACCAAAATTTCCTTTTTTTATCCATTTACAGACATTGTTAATTCAAAGATTGGAATGCAAAGACCCCAAATTGGTCAAAGCATTAGTCAGCAAGGATTTTTTTCATCACGTGATAGCTTGTCAGTACCATGCGTATCACATCCATTACATTCCTATTCAGCAACAACGTCTGATATGGATTTATCGCGTAAGAATGAGAGCAAAAGTAGTAGTAAACTAAAAGCAGGTGAACAGCCATTACTTGGCTCATGGAATCCGTCAACAGGACAGCGTGAATCGCTTGCACATCCGACTGCCACATCAGCATCGACCAATCATTTAACTAGCAATAATGGAAATGGTGTCAATAGTAATAATAATGCAGATAGGTGAGTGTAAACTTGATTATTGTCGGACAGCATTTACATCCTACATATTAACTGTGTCTGTATGTGCTGCAGTGCGGTTAAAAAATGTAGCCATTCATGATGATAATCAAATTGAAATGGACAAAAGAAGAAACTTTTTTTTGTAAAAAAAAAAATATAATTGAATTTGCCGATTGGGCTTTCCATTCATTAGCTATTAAGGCATACATACGATGTACAACATGAATGGGTCATTGCTTGTTGAATATCTCGAATACACAACAAAGTTGTAACTTTTCTACAATGGACCAATGGTTAAATGAAAAGGATATGCTTGCGGCTAGTTTGCTGAACAGAACAAAAAAAAAAATGGAAGTAAATAAATATAAAAGCTCATGTTCGTGACATGTTCAATTTGCTACATTGAAGAAATTTTTAAGTAGTCTAATCAAATTTGTTTGGATATAAAAGGGTTTTATTGGTAATATAAATTTGTATTGTCAACAGTCGCTTTGTGATATTTTGGATAGAGCTTGTGTAGGGGTGGTCATTGCTGTTTCGATTGCAACATTGTAGATTCAATTTAATTTAGATTTTTGGGTTATTTTTGAAATGTTCATTTGAGTTGATATTTGCATTAAGTTTAAAATAATTAAAATACAAGAAAAATTCAAATATGTCTTTCAAATATTTTCACCTGAGAACGTTCACCTAACTACTCACACGTACTCTCCTAAAAAGTACGTAATAAATGAGCGGTTTTACTGAAGACCTTGACATTGTACTTCTTGATTCATCAAGTCTAAATAGAATACTAACAATTTTTTCGAAATTTCAGAAATTGTTAATTATTTCAAAATGTGTCCATATTCACATGCTTTTATTCTCATATTAAAAATTTAAAACTCGTAATTTACTAATTACCAATCAGCTTTGCAATTTCGATTGTTAGTCATGTTGATTCGATGAGCCGAACAACAAGACAAACCTTGTTTTGCCATAAAATGGTTCTAAATTAAGATGATCAGAGGATTTACCCAAAATATCGGTGCTCTTTTGCAAAAAATCGGAGCATTCTAAGTTTGAGCTTGAATCTTGACCTTCCAAGGACCTTGCAAGGAAAATGTTCATAATTTATCCAAAAATCAGGACATTTTGAAGTTTTGTCAGGACACAGCAGCAAGGAGAAAATTACAGCCACGTTCCAACAAAAATACTGCAGATCACTGGACAATATCATGTCGTACCTTTAATCCGGCAAAGCATTTTTCGGTATAAAAAAGTGTCAATTCTTAGAAGGGTTTCATATTCGACATGGCTCCAAACTCGAGCCATTTGGCTATCCCTCCGTCACTGAGTAAGCTCATAAAGAAGAAATGACAATTTTGTGTATTTAAAATAATTTTTCAAATTTTTATTAAGCTCATCAAAATCGCTAATCAAAAAGTGGTATGACACTAAGTATAAATTCAGAATTCACAAGGACTGCAACTGACAGAAAAATTTTAATTATTCCAAAACAGATATTGAGCATTCTTATTTGTATACTCACAAAATTAAATATGCTCAAATAAATTGATTGCGTACCCTAACAAACAAAGAGCATACTCACTTTTGCGAGCAAAAAGCCAAAAAAGCTTCTGAAAATGAGCATCTATGTGAGCTTGCTGTTTTTATGTCTGGGATACCCTCATTTAAGTGATGAAACTCACTGTCAGTTATAAATTTGCTTCCACTTAGTTCAAATTATTTCACAAACTGAATCACATACATCAAAAATGAATAAGCAGCTTGCATTACATCAGTAAATAATTCCATATTCACATTCCCGATAATCGGTACGGATATACAATTAGTACATTGACAGACGCAAAGGAACTGCAAAAATATTTTCTTTTGGACACTATCCAACTCAAACCATGGAAATTCTTGAACTGCAGTCAATAGCTTCCCATTTTGAATCAACACTAATGTTCCTTCTACACAATGCATGAACACTTGAAGTGTAAAAACCATTCCAGCTGCAATTCCAAATGATATTGATGAGAACTTGATAATCACCAAAGATAGTCCAATTCCAATGAAATTCAGGTATAAAGTCGTGAATGTAATCAGCTCTCTAAACGACAGCATTTGCGATATGTAGTCATTAAAGCTGCTGTGTTCCTTTATTAAGCTTATAAATTCCCGATTTATATGAATTTTCATGATTTTCAGCTTATTCAAATTGGAACTGATTGTCGACTTTAAAATATTTTGAGCTTCCTGTGGATAAAGCTGGTCAGATTTGGTCTTCATCTTTTTGGACAGTGACATATCATTTTGAATTTCCAGTTCCATTTCCCGAACTTTTATCAAATCTTCTCCAAGGAACTGCAGCTTAAGCATGAATATATCAACCATTGTGATTGTCTGTAGACTAAGATAAAGGTTGAGTGTATCTCCAGCAGCAATAATGAGGAATAATGTTGTTGACACTAGTGCTATAAATGCCTGATAGAATATATAGCCGAATATTGTATTGGAATCGATGTATGGGAATTTAATTGGCACCGGCAATACAAATTCTCCAGTCATTAAAGTCATTAGCCATCCTGATGTGACTGGCAAGTGATAAAATATGTAGCAGGCTATCAAATACGATATGATGACTTTCCTGAAATACCTGACATTCGATACCAAATTTGGACAAAATTTCTCATTTTTTTCATTTTCATTAAAAAATCTGTCAATAATTCCGAACATTTCCTTCAATGCCTTCTCATCATCTCTTGTGAATCTACTTATGCCTCGAATGACTGATTGAGTACTCAATAGATAAATAGCTGTTGATCTACATAATTCAGCTGGATTTGGCCATAAATGAACAAGTCCGTACACTTGACTTACGAGTGCTATAAGTTGAATGATCGTTTCAACTATCTGTGGAACTGACAGAAGAGTTCCATCTGGTGAATATGCACCAATTAGGCGGAGCATTATGACAATTACTCCTTTGAGTGCTGGAATAGAGAAATATTTTTTAAATTTTGGAAAGTTTAAAATTAACGGTCAAATTAAATTCGAATTTCGGAGGTTGAAGTCGATTTGAATTCGTTTCGGCTCGTTAAAAACCAATTGAAATTTGTATGCAATTTTTTTTTCTACTGGCTCTTGTGAAGTATAACATTTCCAGTTAGTCATCCTGCCAGTCAGTCAGCCAGTTGCAATGTCAGTCAGTCAGTCCGCCTCCCCGCCAGTCAGTCAGCCAACCACCCTGCTAGTCAGTCATTCAGTTAACCCTACCAGTTAGTCAGTCAGTCACACTGCAAGTCAGTCAGTCAGTCAGCCATCTACCCTGCCAGTCAGTTAGTCATTCTGCCAGTCAGCCAACAAGTCACACTGCCAGTCAGTCAGCCAGCCACTTTACTAGTCAGCTAACCAGCCAGTCAGTTGCACTCCCAATCTGCCAGACAGCCAGCCACGCTTCCAGTCTGCCAGCAAGTCACCCTGTCAGTTAGTCAGTCAGGCTCCCTTCCGGCTAGCTTCTAGATACTGCTAAAATCGTCCGAAGCTAACAAATCCATGCTATATTCACTCTAGTCCAGCTTCAATTCCAGATTAACTGTTCCTTAAAAATCTAAGAAACACAAAACTTCAACTTACAGTCTTTCTCTATCGATGGCTGCCCCATTTTCAATGTCTTGCTTCCAAAAGACTCAATATTGAACTAATTTGACTAACAATGCCAATTCATTGAATTACTCAATATTACAAAATATGTTTATGTTCACAAGATAATTTACATTGAACAATAATAATACCTCATGGGCATGTAATCATGCATACAGAATAATTAGCAATTTTTGAACAAGATATTATTTTATGTTCTAAATTTTGTGTAACATGATATGTAATTAGTAATCAAATTAAAATGATGTTTTGTGAAATTCCTAGACAGCTCTAATGGGCCAGTGTTGTTGAAGCTTTTTTGTGGAACTGCACATCTTGGGAGTACAGAATGAAAGTTGCCATATAAAGCATAAGGTTCATGTCATTTTGAAAAAATTGCAACGAAAATCTAGTGTACCGTGGCACAAAGATTTGGCAACACTGTATTAGACAAAGAAATTGAGCAGATTCGATATAAGTTCAGCAACATGTCGAGTAATATTCGGCACCAAAACAGAGTGGGAACCACCATCGATTAATCAATCAACTCAGTATGATCCAAGCTGTGTGCCGCGGTACACTAGTGTGTCGTGAACCGCATGTGTGCTGTTTCAATTGTTGCTTACTACCTAGAATGTCGGAACAAAAGATTGGACAACACTGGATTAACTTGGGATTAACAAGTTTGTGCTATTCGGGATCAGTGTATTACAAAGCATATGAATGGTTCCATACAGACATCGAAATATGGAATTATATCGATAAGGGGTCAAAGGTTGTAGGATAAAGGATCCATGACATAGCTGTCTCTAAATTCCCGAGTAGAACTGGCTTCGATTAGTCAACCATGTGTGACACAGGCTGTGTCTACTATAATTCTTGACATAAAATGGCAAGTACCACAAATGAATAGTTCTTAACTAGACTTTATGACTATTAATTGCAGTCTGTTCCATTTGAGCTTGTTTGGACAAACCCCCAAGATTAATTCTTCAACCCAAAAAGCCTTTCAGACAACAGATCTCGAAGACAACTCGGATATTGTATGCAATTGTCGACTCAAGTAAAATCTGAGTCAACTTCGAGCTCTGCCTTTAAAACATCAAACTTTTGATTATCATCGCCGCACACATTTAATTTAATTTCACATATATTTTAATGCATTCCCATTTTTTCCCTACAGACAAATACGTCGCTCAGTATGTGCCACAACAACATCACATCGAAAGTCTTCACCAAAATGGACATTTGTGTTCGATCCCGCGGGACGTCTTTGCTATTACTGGTCAATGGTTGTGTCATTAGCATTTTTATATAATTTTTGGGTCATCATCTTTCGTTTTGCATTTCAAGAGATTAACGGCGAAACGCTACTTATGTGGTTCTGTCTTGACTACTTTTCCGACTTTTTATATTTACTCGATATTCTATTTCACTTTCGTACGGGATATCTTGAGGATGGCGTACTACAAACGGATTCATCGAAAATGCGTCAACATTATATGAATTCGACGACCTTTTATATCGATTGTCTGTGCTTGTTACCATTAGATTTTTTATATTTGAGCATCGGATTCAATTCAATATTAAGGTCATTTCGATTAGTCAAAATTTATCGATTTTGGGCGTTCATGGATCGTACGGAACGTCATACAAATTATCCAAATCTTTTTCGTTCGACATCGCTCATACACTATTTACTGGTGATATTCCATTGGAATGGATGCTTGTATCATATAATTAATAAGAATAATGGATTCGGTTCAAAGAATTGGGTCTTTAGCGATTCAGAATCAGTTGATGTTGTTAAACAATATCTACAAAGTTATTACTGGTGTACGCTTGCTTTAACGACAATTGGTGATTTACCAAGACCCCGATCAAAAGCTGAATATGTTTACGTGATATGTCAATTATTGTTTGGATTGATGCTGTTTGCAACGGTTCTTGGGCATGTTGCTAATATTGTCACGTCGGTTAGTGCTGCTCGGAAGGAGTTTCAGGGTGAGTTGATGGTTTTTGACTTAATTTAAGCTTTTTGAAAATAATTGAGCTTTTTGAAAATAATTAAGCTTTTTGAAAATAATTAAGCTTTTTGAAAAAAATTTAAGCTTTTTCAAAAAAGTCAAGCTTTTTGAAAAAATTCGAGATTTTTGAAGAAAGTTAAGCTTTTGAAGAATGAGAGCTTTTTGACGAATGTTGAGCTTTTTGAAGAAAGTCAAGCTTTTTGAAGAAAATCAAGCTTTTTGAAGAAAGTCAAGCTTTTTGAAGAAAGTCGAGCTTATTGAAGAAAGTCAAGCTTTTTGACGAAAGTTAAGCTTTTTGAAGAAAGTTTAGCTTTTTGACGAAAGTCGAGATTTTTGAAGAAAGTCAAGCTTTTTGAAGAATGTCAAGCTTTTTGACGAAAGCCGAGCTTTTTTAAGAAAGTGAAGATTTTTGAAGAAAGTCGAGCTTTTTGAAGAATTTCAAGCTTTCTGAAGAAAGTTAAACTTTTTGAAGAAAGTCAAACTTTTTGAAGAAAGTCAAGCTTTTTGAAGAATGTCAAGCTTTTTGAAGAAAGTTAAACTTTTTGAAGAAAGACAAGCTTTTTGAAGAAATTTGAACTTTTTGAAGGAAGTTGAACCATTTGAAGAAAGTCGAGCTTTTAGAAGAAACTCAAGCGTTTCGAAGAAATTGAAGCTTTTTGAGAATAGTCAAATTTTTGAAAGAAAGTCAAGCTTTTTGACGAAAGTTAAGCTTTTTGAAGAAAGTTTAGCTTTTTGACGAAAGTCGAGATTTTTGAAGAAAGTCAAGCTTTTTGAAGAAAGTCAAGCTTTTTGAAAAATTTCAAGCTTTCTGAAGAAAGTTGAACTTTTTGAAGAAAGTCAAACTTTTTGAAGGAAGTCAAACTTTTTGAAGAATGTCAAGCTTTTTGACGAAAGCCGAGCTTTTTTAAGAAAGTGAAGATTTTTGAAGAAAGTCGAGCTTTTTGAAGAAAGTTAAGCTTTTTGAAGAAAGTCAAACTTTTTAAGAAGTGAAGCTTTTGAAGAAAGTCAAGCTTTTGAAGAATGTCGAGCTTTTTGAGCAAATTTAAGAATCAAATCTAATTCAAACTTATTTTAATTCCAGCAAAACTCGACGGCGTGAAAACCTACATGCGAATGCGTCGCGTTCCAAATCATTTACAAGTGAAAGTCATCAAGTGGTTTGATTATTTATGGCTCACCCAAAAATGTTCCGATGAAGAGAGAGCAGTCTCTTGTCTTCCTGATAAACTTAAGGTAAAATAACTCTTCTAACCTTAATGCATGACATCAAATGACCCAAAAACCGCAATATGATAATATTTTTAATATATTTTGTTGTTGTTCCTCTCATTACAGGCTGAAATAGCTATAAATGTTCATTTAGATACACTCAAACGAGTGGAAATATTTCAAAATACCGAAGCTGGTTTCTTGTGTGAACTTGTGCTGAGGTTACGACCGGTGCTCTTTTCACCCGGTGACTATATATGTCGGAAGGGTAATAAATAATCACATACATTGAGTTATAAGCTCCTCATTTTTGCCATCTCATGATTTCTCAATTTTCCTCCTTTTTTATACTTGATGCTGATTATGACATTTTTTTTCTGTGCCTTTTTTTTTACATTCTCGTTCCTATATACTCGGCAATATGTCAACTCATACAGGTGAAGTGGGTAAGGAGATGTACATAGTAAATCGAGGACGTTTACAAGTGGTTGGTGATAATGGTAAAACAGTCATGGCATCACTTAAAGCTGGCTCGTATTTTGGCGAAATTAGTATACTGAATATGGGAACAGCAGGTAAAGCTCTTGGTAAATATCGCGGCCAAGCAAACATTAATGATATTAATCAGCATATTCTTTTTTTTATTCTATATATTTTATGTATAAAATCATGAAAAAAAAAAAAAAAAATCCATAAAATTCACATATTGCATCATCAATTGTATATACAACATATATATTTTGATTCAAATGTATGCAAGACTGCGCATATTGATTGACAGTAACATATATGATCAATCAGAATCTCTCTTTCTGTGTTTGTATTGCTGACAAAATGTGTAAAATCACCAAAAACAACTTGCAATAAAAATTGTGACTGACATGAGAGCACAGATATGAAAAAATAAGGCAGTTCAAGATAAACTACAAATAAATTTTGAAATTGAACTTTCTATGTTATTAGATGTACTTTTTTGGTTATTGATTAATTTTTTTGAAGATTTTAACTTTTTTAAAGCTTTTTTAATTTTTTTTTATTTGTTTGCTGGGGTTCTGGTGATTAGTAAACTCAAAAACGAAGCTAGAAAAGTGGCTTTTCTGAAGAAAAGCTAACAAATACCCAACCCAAGCTTGTGTCAGACTTTATTGTAAAGATCGTAGAATTCGTGACTTACGAAAGTATCAAACCCTAGTTGCCAATCGCTTTTTATGGTCATGATATACTTTGACTCAAGGATGTCTTTGTATGGAATGGAAAATTTAGGGGAATTTAAGATAATTGTAACGAAAAACCCAAAAAAATTGAAGAATTTTGTCCAAAAACGGGCGTTTTCGGTCCCTAAAACAAACCTCCAATTTCTCCTCACCCCTCCTGGAGTAAAGTCTGCTCACGTCACTAATAGAATTTCAACTTGACTTTGAGCTCTTGATTTTAATTTTGTAAGAGTAGATGTGTCAAGTTCGGAATACACCTTTTTGACTTTTCAAGGTCGGAGTCCCCAAAGTCCTGCCAACTCCGATTTTGGATACCTAATTGAGTTTATTAATCTAAATATTTTTGATTTGTAATGTGAAAACTTGATAATTTTTATGATTTTTAAGTATTTAACCATGGCATACAAGAGCCTTTCCTTTAATAAGCTATGGCAAACATATTGCACACGAAATGCTCAAAACACCTCTAGTTACGCCCTTGGATAAATTAGAAGAAATAGTATAAATTCCGTAATTTTACAGTCCTTAACGTCCCTTTTTAAAACTTAATATGCTTGTTTAAAGAGTTGGCATGTCGGTCCTGTTGGGCGATGCTTTTCGTGGAAAATAGTCGCTGTTAGGTATCGGTGACAGAAAGTGGCAAAGGACAGTTGTTTTTTTAACTCTGCTCTCTTGCTTGTAAAGTCAATGAATAATCACCGATCTCATTAAAAAGTAAATAATTAATGCAACAAATTATCAGAACCTCAGAATCAAACATTTCCCTAACAGGCAAAGGACATGCTTTCATGGTACCGAAATTCCACTAAAGTATCTAAAAGTAGTCTTTTTGCATGTTAGGATTTTCAGCTGCTTATAATTTTCTGTTCTACATGTGGCTTTAAGTAATTAAATTTGACATTTTGAGTGTAAATGAATCTAAAAATAAAAGCTTTTAATGATATAAAAATATACTTCCTATAAAGTTTGACATTTAATAAAATTGAATAGAACAGCGCTTAATTTTAATAAAGCAATAAACAGCTTGATTTTCAATTTTAAATATCAGCATGTCAAGATAGATTGAAAAATCAAAGTAGATTGATAAAAGTGTGTATTTTATTAATATTTTGTTAGTTGGATTTGAAAGAAAATGTTTTTAAAAAAATTCTATTTTTATATAAAATTAAAAATTTTGCTAAACTTTTTTTAAATAAATTTTTCAATTTTCTAATTTTCCTACACAATTTGAGATTTTTTTTAAATTCATTCAAAAGTAAATTAAATGTCCGTAATTAGTTAGAATTACTTGCTTATTAAAATTTTAAATTCAGATATTTTTTTTATTAACTTTTTTGATGTATTTGTGTAACAGTTGTTAAGGCCTTATAAAGAATAAATTAAAGTAATTAATGTTAGGCTGCCTCTTCGATATTTCAATAAATTCTACCTGCTGTCTACTTCCTTACTTCCTTCTTATATTCTTATTAATATATTATGTGTTTCAAATATTTGATGTTGTCGTATTAACTTTGTGATTTTTTGTGCATTCTTTGAGAATTTAAATTGAAAATCGATGAAAATTGAAATGAAGAAGATTTCTCAAAATATTCAAAAATTTATGTTTTCAATTTATAAAAACATTTGAAAAATTGAATTTTAAAAACCAAAAAATTTAACTTTTTTTCAAAATTCAAAATTTATTTTTTTAGTTTTTAAAATTCAACTTTCTGATTTTTAAATTATTTTTTTTTTTCAATTTTTGAATTTCAATTTTTTTAACATTCTAAAATTAAATTTTTAATAGTTGTCATTATCTCATTATTAAATTTTCCTTTTTAATTTTTTGAAATTAAATTTTTTGATTTTTTAAAGATTCAATGTCTAAACTTTTAAAATTCAACAATTTAAATTTAATTGTTCAATTTTTTAAAATTCAATTTTTAAATTTTTTCAAAATTCAACTTTTTAAAATTAAATGGTTTTGATAATTTTTTTTTAAAGTTCGTTTATAATTCCAATTTTTACATTTTTTTTCAATTTTTAAAATTCAATATTTATTTTTTTGAAAATTCATTAAATAAAGTTATAATTTAACTTTTAAAAATCAATTTTTTAATTTTTAAAATTAAATCATATAAATTTTCGAAATTAAATTTTTAAATTTTAAATTTAAAAATCACTGAAATTTTCAATTAAATTTTCCTTAAAGAATGCACAAAAAATCACAAAACTTTTCCATTTTATTTCTCAATTTTTAATTAAAATTCAAATTTCTAATTCAGTGTCACTAATTCAATATCACCTAGTAGATTAGAAAAATCATTACATTTTTCACCATACACACATCCTTTTTATTCCTCTATTCATTTATTTCATGTTATGAATGACATTTTCAACTAACAAAATCGCTTTGCTTGGCTCGATAATTATCCTATATAAAAATAAATCTATAAAATATATATTTAACATCTCTATCAATAAATCTATCCAAAAAAACAAGAATCTAATATAAATCATCAACAAAAAAATATTCACACTGCCACAAAATGACTACTTGTGCTGATTGAACTTTCTGCACGAATGAATTGCAACATTTCTTTCTCATACTCGAGTCCGTACATCAATATTGTATGTTCAGATATGCGGAAAATTCTATCAGCAGAGAGCATAGCAGATAAATAAAAATTGAAAAAAGAATTTTTCATCTTTTTTTTCACTTTTTTTTTTGATCTGGTTACATAATGGATATCTGATGATGATTCAGTCATTCATGAGAATGGGGGGAGGAAATTGATATATAAAATTTAAACAGTTAGGAATAAAGCAGGGGAGTAGTCAGGGGGAGGGGGGTTTCCTCAATGACCTCTACTCCTCCAAGAAATGGATAGCCGATTATTTTATAACATTTTTTCAATTTTTAAAATTTTAAAAAAATTGGTTGGACCCCTATAAGGAGGAGGTGGGGGTCATTGCGACACGCCCTTCCCTCCGAAAAATGGATAGCCGATTCTTTTATAACGTATTTTTATTTCTAAATTTTTTTGTTTTAATTATTACAAATTTCAAAAATTAAGGTCGGACCCCTAAATGGAGGGGAAAAAGGGGGTCATTTCGGCACGTCCGTCTTCCGAAAAATGGATAGCCGATTATTCTATAACGTTTTTTTATTTCTAAATTTTTTTGTTTTAATTATTACAAATTTCAAAAAAAAACTGTCGGACCCTATGGAGGGTAAATTGGGGGTCATTTCGGAACGTCTCTTTCCAAAAAATGGATAGCCGATTATTTTGTAACGTTTTTTAATTTTTAAAATTTTTGTTTGCTTTTTTAAAAAATTCAAAAAAGAAACGGTTGAGTCCCTTTGGGCCTCTGGCTACCTCTCTGGAATAAAGACTTTTGTTAAAAATCTACAGGAATCTGAAAATATTATGACAAAAGAGAGCAAAAATAAAATAAATTTTTTTATGTCAACCACTTGAATTAATTCAATTTTATACGAGAATGTTTTATGACTTTTATGATTCATTGACGTTGCCAATTATTCTAAGAATTTTTTAATATAAATGCAACAATGTTTAAAGAAGAAGATGATTGTGACCTAAAATGTGTGTCTCAAATGCATTGACATAGAAATAAAGTGGTTGTGGAAATTGTTGAAAGACTTATGAGTTATGGGAGGGTGTAAAAATTTTTTTATTTTTTATTGGGTAGGAATGGTGCATAAAAATGAGTTTTTATTTGAAAAATATTGACATCAAAGTACGATGATGTGTAAGAAATTGAGACAAAATTGAGGTATTTATTTTGATGTGTAAATTGTGTACCGAACGTATTTTCACATATTAAATTTAAATCATTAGAATTATTCGGAAATTTGAGTTTTCAACGTACGTATTTTGAATTGCGAAGCTTTACGTACGTTTTATGATATGTAATATTCTAATGTACGCATTTTCATATGTAAAATATTTACGTACGTATTTTGATATGTAAAAAATTGGTGTACATATTTTGATATGTATTATTTTCAAGTACATTTTTAACCTTGGCGTAAACTTTTTAAGTTAGTAATTCGACATGTAAAAATTTTGCGTACGTATTTGACGTACATTTTTTGATATGTAAAATATTTAACGCACGTATTTTCGTGTGTAAAACTTCATAGTACATTTTTTAATATGTAAATTCATTAGCGTACATATTTTAATATGTAAAACTTACGAATCTTTATTTAAAACGTAATTTAATTAAGTATATCTTTCAAACAATACAACTAATTTCTATGTCAATGCAAAATAACTCAAATCCTTCTAAAACTACATTTAATACCTTAAGTATCCATAAAAATCAGAGATTTTAACTACCAAAATCTATCAAATCTCAACATCAACTCCATCAATGACCATAAAGTTGTTCATTTTACGATTCTCAACATTAAAGTAGAATCCCATATTAAAGATTCAGACGTTGAAAATTAAAGGGGACGATTACGTGTTATATAGCTCTCAAAAATACAGAAAGTGCTAAAATAGCAAGACAAAAAAATATATAAACTTGAATCTTTTCACACCTTTATTTTAAACTTAAAAAAATTATTCGCATCCTTTTGTTGGCTCGTAAATCAAGTATTTTATTTCTATCGGATACCCTTTTTCTCACACCTCTCCTATTATTTTATCTTCTTCTTCCATTTTTCGCTCTCTATAATTTTTCCAATTTTTTTTAACTCTACAATAAATTAGATCGTAGCGCATAAAGTCTCTGGAAGGAAACTTTTTAATTAATTATACATTTTTTTTTCTTCTCACTTTTCCTTTCCTTTCCCTTTTTTTAACCATTTCTATATATACTATTGAGTCGTGAGATATATATATACACATATACACACATACGAAGTTGAAATAATAAATTTTCCATTATTATAAAGTATTCTTAATGTATGAGCTTTAAATGTCAATAATTCTACGTGTACTTTTACCATCTTCCCTTTTTTTTTCTTAGTGAGAACTTTTGTTTTCTATTTAAATGATGCGCTTATTTGATTCACTTTGGGTTTAGCGATTGTGTTGGCGGGGTGGAGTGGAATCTGGGGTATTGACCAATATTTTGGCGAATCTGCCAAAGCGAAACTAAAGTCTCTGTGGTCTCTGTGACCTAGAGGCTAGGCAACAGACCGGATATCTGTATCACTCTTTTGTTAAGGGCGTGTGTTCGATTCCTGCCAAAGATCGATCTTTCAATCAGTACAAAAAGTGTTAACAATATCACAAGTAATTGCAACAATGCTTACAGCATTTCTGAGTCGACAAAAAAAACGTTACATCTAGGATTTGGCCAAAAACAGCCTGTTGGTGTGGATTTTTAGCGTTTAAGATCCATAAGCCCTTCAGTTTTGGGCTGTAATTTATAGTTCCTTAAAGACTGCAGGATTTCGTTTCTGATCTGCAGTTTTGAACGAATCCTAGTTAAGAGCAAGTTAATGTCTACTTGTTGTCTAGTTCTATCGTATCTTTGTCCACTCAGGAGCAAACCGATATACACTATAAAGCGATAAGATAATGGGATTTGGAGTATAATCAAATAAGTGTGCAGGTCAGTCTACGATCAATTATACAGTACGCTTTTCGTAGTAGGCTTTTTGTAGTAAGATACATAGGATAAGAAGACAGAAGTATAGGGTATAGGATAAATAATGGGATACGGGCGCAGGACAAACAGAAGGGTTAAATGTTAATCACGCAAAAGCAATTGTAGATTAAAAGTCAAATAGACAAGATATGATAGAAATAACCTGGTTTGTTCAACACATATAATTAGGGTTCGGTAAAGAACCCATTTTAAGTAGGTCTGTAATTTTTGATGAATCTTAGAGCCAGTAAATGGCAAGTTAATGCTCGGTTAATGATTAGTTTAATCGTTTTTTGTTAACTCGAGATAGCCTCCTTTTTGCTTACCTACTTGTTTCGCTGATCGTAGAGATCAATTGTGATCCATGCCTTCCATGAGATGTCGAATAAAACTGACTCAATCGCTTGCTCGTGTATTTCCTATATAAATAAGATACATTTCTTCAATTTGATATCTACAGGTGGCTAACTGATTGACGAATTACCTGAGTCATTGAATCTTTCAATAATTCTATTGTTCATCCTAATTGCTGATCGGAAACAAATGCGCTTCAATAGATTGATCATAAAAATGAACAAACGACAGTTGTTTACTAGTTCCATTCTTCGTCCTATAAAGAAAAAGAAAAGAAAAGAAAATCCTTTTATTCTCCTTCATTGCTCGATTTCTCTTTTATATTTCCGATTTCAATTCCTTTTCCTTTATTTGCTTTCGGTGTGTATAATATCTAGATATATATATATATAGAACTCTAATATGACCCAATAAAAAATAAAGTATAATGTGGAGAGGTTTTTAAGCATGCGGTATACAATTTTTTTTAAACCATTACCATATATAGCAATTGTACAATATTTCCTTGTCAGATCCAGTAAACTGCAAAGAAATAAAATAGAAATTTTTTTTATACTTAATTTAGCTATCAAGAATTTTCCCCCTTAAGTGCATTTTTATGGCTTTTTTTAAAATGAAATGAAAAATTCTTTGCATCTTGAAAATAAATTGAATAACTTTTTTTTACATCCTTTAAATTTTTCTATATCCTCCTCTGTTTAAAAATTTAAAAAAATGAATTTTATATTAACAACAATTTTAAATAATTTATGCGAAATAATATCGATTGAATGAAGGTTTCTCAAGGCATTTTAGAATTTTATAAAATTTTTTTGTGATGAGGTTGATGAAGCCTGAATTTTGCAAGTGCGAGAGTAAGTGAAAAAATAGTTTTTGGGGGTCATTTACGAATGACATCCTATATTTTTTATTAACTTCTTTAGCTGGCACCCCTCTACTCACTCCGAGCGGCATTCACTAAGTAGTCTCTTTCATGGAGCTTTTAAGGCTTCGCTAAATAATCAAATGGCTGCAATTTAGATGCAACACCGAGGAGGCCTCCATTTTGTGTTAATAAAAGAGGTTTGGCGGAGTCTTACAAACTCCGTTTAAGAGTCTTAAAAGCTCGAAGGCGAAGGCTTCTTCATTTGTGTTCTTCGGGCATATTTCAAATTTTATGAAACCATAAATCTCTCTTCTCATCCCATAAAAGCCTAGATTAGGAGCCTTGGTTGCTTCGAAATGCCTTCCATATGTCTCTATTGCTGGTCGAATCCCGAAGATTGGACAAATTCTCAGTTTTCACATCTAATTGGCATTCCTTCAATACCGTCTTACGTCATGTTGCCAAAAAGCGAACGTAACAAGTGAACGACCTTAAAGAAGGCAATTTTGAAATTCTGAAATTTTTTGCAAGTTACAAGAATTTAATAAGTAACTATACTAGACAATTTATATCTCTTTGTTCATATTAAGTATCCTTAAAGACGTTTTCGGATACTTCTAGATTCGCAAGTATCTAATACAACTCTTTATTGTCCATGAAATACTCAACCAGAATTTTAAGAACCTTTTCTGAGTTTTAAGAACAATTTAAGACTCTAAAGAACTCTTAAAATTTATAAGGTCAATTTCATTTTAGTGGATTATCCTCAAAATTGGATCATCTACTTCATTTTTTCAATATATCTCGAGAGTCTTAAGATGATTCAAAGACATGCTATTTAATCTTTGTAGAATAAGTTGACATAACTTGAATTGTCTCATATTTGGACATTTTGTTTCTATGTTATTGATGAATGTTCTAGAGAGCGAGGCCAAGACTTTTCGAGTTTCGATTCCAAGAATTGTCAAGACTCAAAAGTTGAAGAATTTCTCTTTAATTCTCGACCTTGATCTCGGTCCCGAAAATTCTGCCAAACCGAAACATCAAGAATCCTAAATTATTGAAGAATAATCAGCAATAATTGAAGCTAATCTACTAAATTAGACTATAAATCAATCAACTTTCATGAATGAATGAAATCTAACTGAATCTAACAGGCAAAGAGAGCGTTTTTAAGGCACGCGTTGGCCTTTCTGTACCACGAAAGCTTATTGAGGAAATTTTCACGTCTTTACACTTTTATAACCGAAAATCAGTAACATATTAGCTCTTAAAATGCTTGAGACATTTCCAAGAAGCTGCTAACTAAAATCGACCGATAAAGTTTCAAGAAAAAGTCAATTGAAACAGATATATATAATGACTGAAGGGCCCAGCCTTATGAGCTGGAGGCACTGCGATTTTAAATCTGTTGTACCACACCCTTTAGACCTACAGTTTATAGTGGGATCCGAACCACTTGCAAGCTCTGCACATTGCAAAGACACGAGTACGTCATAAGACCTGATGTACCCTGCAATGTACCTAGTTACAATTCGTGTGCGCAAGATTTCGTAATGAAAGTCATCCAAATACTAGTATATCCTTGTATACCTAGCAGTGGAGACACATTGTGTGCCAAAGACCTCAAAACTCCACCCAACACACGAACCGAGCTTCATAACTAGAAACAGAACTTTCAGTTCCAAATTTATCGTCAACAGCTCACATTGCAAATTCAAATGTCAAACTTTAAAATAATCCCCAATTCACCCCAAAAAAAATTATAAGCTTGCCAAATTAAAGTTTTTAAAATTGGCCCCAAAAAAAAAAAAAAAAAACGGCAACGACTTGCAATACTATACGTCTGTCTAAATACTTTTTGACAAAAAAGCTCATGTCAAACTTTTTGTAAAATTGCTAAAAGTGCAATGAGAAACTTTTTCATTCATTCGAGGAACTAAAGAAAAACTAAAAAAAACTGCATTAAAAGACAAAAAAACCAACAAAAAAATATAAACTTGATTCCTTTATTTAAAGAACATGAATGATAGAAAAATAAGCTCGATACCATGATATTAAAAATTGGCAATTTTCCATTTATTTAATATTAATCCATCCTATTGCATGAATAAAAAATTGATTCCGCTTTACCCATTCTCTCTCTCTCACTCACTCTATTATAGTATAAATCTTTCTCACTTATATGATGATTCAGTATTCAGTGTTGTTAACTTGGTAAAAGACTTGGTCAGATGAAATTTGGGAATGTAGCAATTTTGCTTCCAGAAGAACCGAAAACCGATCAAAACTATACGCACTTTATTCTAACAGGCAAAGAATGTGCTTTTATGATACAGAAATACGGTATCTGTCTGTCTGTTAGGATAATGCCATAATCTCGATCAATCAGGATAGTTGTTGAAAAATCTGAGAAAAGGAGCACCTTCACATCTTATTACGCTACCTCACTAGGGTTTCCGGCATCGGTATCGAATGCCGGTATCAAAATTCTTATACGCTATTGACCCTGAAACTCATTAATTATCAGAGGACAAGACAATATCTAATATGTTAAAACCTGACTTATTTACTGTAAGCAAGCTCCCACGTGGAGCCTTGGCTACAACAAAAGGCTTTTCATTTGACTCCGTTTACTGACTCTGTCACTCAGTTTGTAAAAATTGTCTGTCCGAATATTTAGCTGACAATTTTTAATTACTGCTTTTTGTTAAGTAGCTTTTGGAGATTCAGGTCGTTTTTTCCCATGCAGATTCCAACTAAGTGTGGTGCAGCAAATTGGTCAATACCTCAATAAACCTCAATATGACATTATGCCATATTTGAAGCAACTCTCGAGTAGCACAACTCGGTTATTTAATCAAAATCGACGTGACCTTTACCTGGTGCCGAATACGATTTGAATTCAGCATCATGCTCGAGTTCCTCTGGTCTGGTACCGGATTTTTGGTAGATTAACCGACTTGTGCTATTCGAGAATCTCTATTAATACATTTGAACATGACTATCACCCAACTATCCATGTTAACAACACTGAAATACAAGAATATATTCCAGAATATAATAAAATTCAGTTGTTTATCTTCTCTTTATGTGGCGGCACTTTTTGTGCTGCCAAAAATTGATAAAAACTAATTAAAATTTATATTTATATTTTTACTAACAAAAAGTTTTCATTATTTTCTCTCACAATAACAACCAAAAAAAAAATTGCTTTCCAAATCCATCGATGAATCCAAAAAAAAAAATGTAAAGGCAATCGTCGTACCGCAAGTGTTCGTTCCGTAGGTTACAGTGACCTATTCGTATTGAGCAAGAAGGACATGTGGGATGTATTAAAAGAATATCCAGCAGCACGAGTGCGACTTGAGGCAATTGCTGTAAAGCGATTAGAAAAATATAAGAAGGCACCGCTTGAAAAAGGTGAGTAAAAGTTTATTTTATGTATCTGGTCCCTTTCTATGCTATTCTCCAAAAAAATGAATCTACTCCTATAACCCAATTTCTGAGAAAAAAATATTACAATAACAATAACATCAACAGCAGCAAGAATAAAAAAAAATTACACTTCCATAAAGTTACGGACAAACTTTTATTTGCCTTGACTAAGTTTTTTTTTTCTTTTTGTGCTTGTTGGATGCGAAAAAATATCAAAATTTTAAGAAACACTTTTACTCCTTTCAATTTCTTTCTTTTCTTTTCTCCTCTTTGGGGTCTGTTCACTTGTTATGTAACTTGAGGATTTGACTTATTGACACCTCTCTCCTTCCTCTATAGCAGTGGTGGGTAACCTAAGTGCGGCGGCACACCAATGTACTTTAATGTGCACTAATGTGCTCTATTGTGCACTATAGTGCCCTAATGAGCTCATAGTGCACTAATGAGCCCTATAGTGCTTTAATGTGCCCTTTAGTGCCCTAATGTGCACATAATGTGCCTAATGTGCCTTATAGTGCCCTAATGTGTCCTAATGTGCCCTAATGTGCCCTAAAGTACCCAAATATGCTCTATAGTGCCCTAATGTGCACTATACTGCCCTAATGTGCCCTATAGTGCCCTAATGTGCCCTATAGTGCCTAATTTTCCCTAATGTACTAATTTCAAGGGTCAGACACTCCAATGTATAGTATTGTAATTACTGTACGTTACTGTACGTTACTGAACGTTACTGTACTTACATATAAATTCAACAAGTTCAGTAAGTACAGTACTGTAATTTTGGAGTGTCTGATCCTTGGCCAAAAATGGCTGAAAAAGCCATGAACCATATGACATGTGCAGCTTATGATGAGGTTTACCAAGCTATTCCGCAAAAAAAAAGGTTGCCCACAACTGCTCTAAATGAAGAATCTCAAATCCCCTCAAATTTTGAATTTTTGACACCCCTAAGACCGTTCGTTACCTAACATCTGAACAGCCCCCAATTTACACATTCTCCTCTCATTTTTGTGCTGAACTATGAAAAAAATTATATAAAAACTTTCCTCTCATGCTCGTTTCTGTCATGCCCGTTTGTTTAAGGACTATGGTGAATATTTTTTGTATTCTTTGTTATTTGTTTGGGATGTCCTCCAGGGTGTGCCAATAGAGAATTAATATTTCATCATTTTTAAAAGGAGGGAAAACATAAAAGTTTTATTTGAAAATGTATTAAGGTATGCAATTGGTTGTGTTAAGGACTGAATTTATAATGAGATAAATGCTTGAAACTATTGAGAAGGTTTTTAAAAACTAATGAATTTGGATATCTTGATGAATTATTTAGTAGTTGAAGTTTGGTGTATAAGTGAACTCCCTCATTTGGTAGAGCAGTCACTAGTCTAACTTAGTACTTCCTTTGCTGACCGTACAGATCAACTGAGATCCATGGCCTCTCTCAGTTGACGACTTAAACTGGCTCTATCGCTAGTTTCCTTTGTTAATTGTCAATTCCAAGTGCAAAGGATTTAAAACAATCTCAAAATGCACAAGATTTTGAAAAAGCGAATTATTATGTCTACAGGTCAGCGTGAATCTAGAATGGAATTGGACTTTGTAAATTCGAGAGTCACGTTGACCTAAAGACAGTATGTTCTGTATTTTACATGCCCTGTGCCTTTTAGGAATTTTCACAATAATTCACCAATTATACATTAACCAGCAAGTAAATTAGAGCATGTAACTCGGACATAGATAAAATTCTGGTATCTCTAAGGTACCCAAAGACACCAACCTAAGAAAATAACAAGAAAATTTCAATTTAAAGATCCAAAATTCTTTACAAATGACATACTAAATAATAATCATTCCGACAATAATACCTGGCACTAAAACTCAATTACCTAATCATTAAAATTCAAACCACTTAAAACTTTGTCCTACTTTCAAATGCAATATAATCCTGTTGGCAAACTCTAGAGATTATCCATTCTAATGGTTTGTGGGTCTCTTGAGAATTTTCCAGAACATTTCCCTTCTTTTTTTTTATTTTTGCTGAAACAGAGTAATTTAAGTTATTTTCTTGTTATGGTTTTCTGTAGCTTTTTTAATGGATGTAAATGAATTTATAATATTTTCACATCATTTTGGGGATTATTGCTTAGTTTTTTTGTTGAGAATTTAAAAGGGATTATTAAAATAAATTTATTGATTTGGGATTTTTGGAAATTATTTACACATCCTGTATGGGGTTGGTCATGGATGATGTCCATCAGAAGAAGATTAGACAATTTTAAGTCAATGGCATATTAGGGAGCAATTGCTTTTGGCTTACTTACTTACTTACTTCGCTGGCCGTAAAGTTCAAATGTTATCCATGGCATCCCTCAGTCGACGCCTGCTTATTTTGAGAATAATTCCAAACAGATAATAAGCATGCTTATCTAAATAAACGCATTCTCTGACGGTCAAAGAGCATGCTTTTATGAGCTTACTCAGCTAGGGCTAGGCTATCAATATAACTGAACATTTTCAATTTTGTGAGCATAATCCTTCTCTGTTTCGGAATTTGATCGTTGTAGTCAAAATTTTGCGATTCAAAACAATTTTATTAGTAGAGGACTGAAAGGCACAGACGCAGAATTGACCGAAAATTTGGTAACATGATAGCGTGACTCTAACATCAGCCTAGATTTGATGTAGTCCAATTCCTGACTAGAGTCAAGTCGCTCTTTGGTCAGATTTTTGGTCAATTCTATGTCGTATAAATTCCAGGATCCTTTAAACTACTGGTGCCAATCTGTTTAGTGATTTAGCACATCACTACCTTAAAAATTGATCAAATGCTCAAAAAAGAGCACAAAATTAGAATTTGATCAACTTTTGCTATTCAAATCTGCTCAGGTTGCTCACCACGGCCATAAAGTATGGCTTTTAGATTAATTATATAAGTTGAAATGTCTATTAAGGTTTCTTAAGACTAAGATCAGGACTATTCAGTCTCAGTTTCGAGATTTGTACAAGAACAACCTTGTAATAAAGGTTAATGATGCTAAAACTAAAGCCGATACTTTTCGGGAAGTCTCTGGGTGTTCTCGGTCTTGAGAATTGGTTGAGCAAACCGTACCTTGTAGTCTCGGTTCCATAAAACTCTCCAAAACCGACACTTCGGGGAATTCAGGAAAACTTTCTACCTTTCTGGTGTACCATATCCCAATTTTAGTAGACTAGACGTCATTTTTGTTCACCCATTTTTGTCTACTTGACACTTTTTACTATAAAAACTTTAACTGAAAGACCATAAACTATCTTAATATATTGCAGTCCCGAGCATCATGCAGATCCCTGACTAAGTAAATCAAAATTACTGTAATTTAATATTATTTATTATAATTTCGAATCTATGCACTTATATCTAATGTTCCTTATTACATTTTTCTATTTCCTGACCTTAAACTCAAACAACTGTGCACATACACAAGTTCCACTCAATGTTCAATGTAAATACAGCATGAATTTTTCTTTTATTGTTATCTGATTTATATAATTTGTTCGACTTTATTTCCGTTCCTTAAATGTTTTGCTTGTTTGTGTCTCAAGAGACCATACCTTTGTACATGCACAACGAGAAACTTTTTTCCCGATCCTTAGTTTCTCTTTTTTTTGGCTGTTTTCTTGTTGAAATAAAGTTATTCGTCCCGAAAAAAATTACATGACAGACAACAAATAAAACAATCCTTTTCCAAAACTAAAGTAGCACACGACAAGAATAATTTTCTTGTTCCATTCAATCCCTGAGTCAAGTCCCTAACAAAAAAAATACAAAAAGTTCGGAGAAAATTGAAAAGAATAAAAATTTCGCTATCTTTTATCAAATATTCGTAATATAATTTAATTAAGTTGCTATGGGTCGCTGCCAATCGACTCCAGGTCTCGTGGAATCAAAGGATCGTACGACTGTTGAGGAAATGTGGATATCACCGCAACCGCTACCTTCTGTGGCACCATCATATGTTACACAACAAACGTGAGTATTATTTAATTATTTTAGTTGTTGGGTGTTGAATTTTTAATTTTAGCGCGTTTTTCTCAATTGGAAGGGATTTTAGGTAAGCGGTGAAAATGGCATCAGTGGTCTTAATGGTAGAGCGTTGGCCTTACGTGCCAAAGGTCCTGGGTTCAATCACAGGTCGTGTTTAATTTTTGAAGCTCTTTTTCCATTTCATCGTTTTAGTTACGAAGCTCGGTTCGGGTGTTGGGTGGGGTTTTGAGGTTTCGGGCACAAAATGTGTTTTTACTGCTAGGTATTAAAGGATATTGCTGAAGACGAAATCTTGCACACACGAATTGTAACTTTGTAAATTGCAGTATAATTGTATATATAGTGATGAATGGATATTATAGGATAGCAGCGAAAAAGCAGCAGTTGCGCATTTTGTTGCTGACGCTGGTAGTGCTGGTAGTGCTGATACTGGTGGCGCCGCTAGTGCTTTGAGTGTCAGTCTACCGATCCTTATGACCCGATAAGGGAAAGTTAAGTTAAATTTGGTTGCTTTTTCTCTGGTATTTGCGGTTATTGGTGTACCCTGCGTCATGCAATGTGCAGAATCGTCACTGAGGTCATTGTGGGGTTTATAGTCGTTTTCATGTTTATTCAGAATCCTCAAGTCTTTGTGACCTAACCTAAAATATCTCATGTAGGTCATGCAATGTGTAAAGTAGGGAATCTATCGTCTCTATGGCCATTGTGATCATTATAGTCATTTTAAGGTTCATTAAGAATCTCCAGATCATTGTGGCATAACCTCAAAAAAACATCATGTCGAAAAACGCGCTCAAATTAATTTATTATGTCCATTTCGACACCAACATACCCTTTTTTTTTCTATTTCCAACTGTCACTAATTAATTAATTTCACATTCTCATTTCTTTTCCTTTCTCCAAACCCATACCCGTAACACACAATTGTAGTAATTTACATTATAGTCCGAAATCACATCGACGTGAAAGCAATGCGAATACGGAGAGAACGAGAATAACTGATTCACCGGGCTCTATGAGTCCATCTGTACATAGTTCCGAAGAACGTCCAAGAAGTAGAATTACGTCACATTCATCACGCCTTCATTCGCAGCCATGTCGAAATGGTAAGTGTTGATAATTGAAATGTGTAGTCAAATTTTTTAGATTCTCATTTACGGTTTCGGATGGAACTAAGGTTTAATTTTGTGAATTTGAATAATTAATTTCATCTTGTTCGGGTTCATACGGTGAGAGGCTCCGCAATTAACATTGAATTTTTAAACAAATTGTTAATTAAGACTGCAATTTCTTTTGAATTTTTGAAATTATTGTTGATGAGGATATACATAGTGATATGATTATTAAGGTACAATGGTAATTGCGGTGATATAGAGAAAATTAAATTATGTTTGAGGATAATTAATGAATTTTGAGGTTGATTTTTCATGTAAATTTGAGGAATTGATTAAAGGGCTCTTGAACATTGTGGATTCAAGCTCTATATTTATAGAAAGAGGTTGCAGAATGCTAGCTCATTGCCTAACCATTTGGTTACTAAGTTTATAATCTGGTATATTCGTATTCAGAGCTGGAATTAGACACAGATAAAATTCGATTCAACCTCGAGTTGTGCATCGTCTTTGTATTCAGATTCAGCTGTGCTTCAAAAGTGTCAAGATGAGTCAAGATGTTCATTACTAAAACAGACTACTGGATAATATTGTGCCATGACTTTAGATGGCATTTTAAGCTATATATTAAATTAATTAAAAGGTATTTATCATCTAACTGTAAGCTAAAGTGGCCATGCTTCGGTATTTAATTATTGCACATTGTGTAGTGTTCAATTTTAGGTAAATTGTGGCTCAGTGGAAATGATTCAGTACTTTGGGACTTAATCATTACAATGCCGAACCCTAGCGATCATGTGTTTCGAAACTCGGCATGAGAAATTTTAAATTTGTCGTTCTTTGAATCATATGCACTAGTAACGATAAGTTACAGCCATTCCTTTGTAGACTATGGTACAGGCATAAATGTCACTAAAAGAGGGTTCAGATTCCACTTAATTTGTAGATCTAAACTTGAGCAAGAGACTGATGAATTGTCTCATTAATTGCCACTAAATTTACAATGTCTACAAATTGCAGATATGGATTTTACCCAAAGGACATGACGTGAAAAGGTCAGAAAATAGTGTTGCATGCAACCATGACTCTATTAAGCATTGAATTTTGCCGAATATGACTCAAAATGATAGTCACTAAAGCATGATGCACTATTTTCTGAATTTTTCATGTCATGTGCCTATAGGGTCAAGGTCTTATCAATTGTTGTATACCATATACATTCAATACTGAGCCTCAAGTATACGCAATAACTTCACTTTCAAGAGCCCTTTTATTTCCTCCTAAAGATGAATTTATTCACAAAGTTTCCAACCTGGCCGTCGTTGACATAACTTTATTAAATTTATAGGAACCAAAAAAAAAAAAACTTTTAATGTTTTCCTTACTTATTCGATTTAAAATATTTACCCATAAAATTTATTCAATAAACTTTTAACATTAATTTCCTTTCGACTCTTTTTTTACCCTCCAAAAAAAAAAAAATATCCTTAACCCAAAAAAAAAAATTATATCCAATAAAAAAAAAATAAATAATTTTTGTAGTTGGTTCCCTAACACATCTGGAATCAGGCGCAACACCACTGCTTGGTTCACACGAAGCTTTAGAAGACGAGATAAAGCGATTACGTTCCCGTCTCCATACGGTTGAGTCAGAAAATATATCATTAAGTACGAAACTAACACAACAGCAATGGGAAGTTGAGCATCGATTAGCGGAAATTGAAATGCAAATTTGCGGTGCATCATCGCGCGGTTCTGTATCAAGTCAAGAGAATGAGCAAGAAGACACGGAACGTAATCGTGAAAGTATCATATAACACTCTGGAGACCAGCACCATATGTCCGTCAACAGTAAACATTTAGCCGCCTTAGTTTATGTACGATGTATGACATAAGATGAAACACAAAAAATGTTTAAAACAAAATGGAAAAATTCTCTCTTTCTATCTCTCTCTCTCTCACTCACTATACTGTATCTGTCTCTCAACACACAACATTCCACGACACTTAATTCTGCAAAAAAATATACACACGCTTAGATGGAGATAAAGAAAAAACTTTTTAAATTTGTCACATTCCGCGGGTAAAATTCAAATAGACATTTTTTTAGATACACACATACATACAGACCTTAGCAGGCAATGAGCATGCTATCAAGAGCAGAGGAAGCTTTGAGCAAGGCTCACGAACATGTTCATGTTATCCGGAGCGAGATTAATAAGGAAGGGAGCTCCACCACGGAGCTTTTAAGGCTCTACTAAACCTATTTTACTAATATCAAATGGAAGCAGCCTCCGTTTGACATCCAATGTTGGACCCCATATGGACGCTATGTGGACCTCCATATGAACCTCCATATGGACTCCATGTGGACCTTCATATGGACGCCATGTGGACCTTCATATGGACGCCATGTGGACCTCCATATGGACGCCATGTGGACCTCATATGAATGTCATGTGGACCTCATATGAATGTCATGTGGACCTCATATGAATGTCATGTGGACCTCATATGGATGCCACGAGGAGCCCATATGGACGTCATGTGGATGCCATGTGGATCCCATTTGGATGCCATGTGGATCCCATTTAGATGCCATGTGGATCCCATTTAGATGCCATGTGGATCCCATATAGATGCCATGTGGATCCCATATAGATGCCATATGGACCTAATATAGCCGCCATGTGGACGCCATGTGGATGCCATGTGAATGCCATGTGGGCGCCATTTGTCCTCCACATGTAGGCATGCTACATGGCGAAGCTTTCTTAATTTATGTCCCTCGTCTAGTATATCAACCTCTCGACAGCATCCTCATTGCCTGTTAGGAAGATATACACAAAAGATACACATTAACTTGTAAATTAAAAATGATGAAAAAAAAAAATTGTTGAATAACTAAGAAAATTAGACAAAAAAAACGAATTAAACCCCATAAAATGGATGTGAGGAAGAATCATGTATGAGAAATGTGAAGGAACAAGTTTTAATGAAGAAAGAAATTTCAATTATATTCGAAAAGAATAAAAAAGATGTGAGTTCTTGATGATGCAAGTTATGAAGGTTGTCAGTGACTAGAGCGCATTTTTTGGGGGGGACGTGATTTTGTGAGTTTTTTTGGTTGTGGGGCTGATTGGAAGGAGGGAACGAAGCGTATAGAAGAAGAATAATGTGGTCCTAGAGTGTCGAAGCCCTGGCGTGGGTCGAACTAAATGAAATCTCCTTCTTGTGACGTTTAGGAAGGCTGGAAGTGGACGATTCCTTTATTATTGGTTGAATGACCTAAAAAAAGCTTCAGCAGAGCTTTAAAAGCTCCAAATTGCATTATTCCACTCGGAATTGCTTTCAATTCTTAAAAAGTCAAGCTTCAAAAAATCTAAAATTCCAATTTTTGCTCAAATATTTCCAGCATAAATTCTCAACACCAGGGCAACAAAACATTCTCAATCTGTTGACAATTTCTACACAATTCCGTCAACCATCAACTTTTGTTTGACAAAACTTGTGTTCATTAAAAATAAAATGAGCCAGAAAACCGCATTTTTGAATTAAAAAACTTTGTTTTTAAAACAAGTGCAGAATTACAAATTTTTTTTTGTGTGCTGGAAAAGAAAGGAAACGAGAATGACAAAAAGTGAATATCCAATCAAGGCTTTTGTGCTTTAAATGCTTTCGGTTTTTGGTGTTTTTAAAAACTTTTTTCAGCATTTTAATTAAAATTTGCAATGTGAGAAATTGAATATTAATTGAGGATGACTTAGGAATGAATTTGGGGAAGTTTTGTGGAAAAGGAAATGAAAATTGAGGAAAAAGTCAATAAAATTGGAATTTTTTATCCTCGATTAATTTTTAATATGGCTTTATTAAGACTTTGAAATTCTGAAAAAATAAGGAAATTTGAATTTTATTTTTTTTAAATTTTTTAATTTTTAAAATTTTCCATTTTTTAAGTTTTTGAAATTTTTGACTCAAATTTTTCAATTTTTTAAAAAATATATTTTCTAAAAATTTTAAATTTTTTAACTTTTTCAATTTTAAATTTTTTAAAATTTTCCAATTTTTTAAAAAAAAATTTCAATTTTTTTTTCAAATTTTTCAAATTTTTTTTTTTCAAATTTTTTTAAAATTTTTCAATTTAAAATTTCTTATCATTTTTAAATTTTTTTAAATTTCTTTCAATTTTAAGTTTTTCAATTTATTTTTAAATTTTTTAAAATTTTTTAATTTTTAGCATTTTTCAATTCTTTTTAATTTTTTTTTAAAATTTTTCTAATTTAAATTAAAATTTTTCAATTTTTCAAATTTTTAAATTTTTTAATTTTTTAATTTCTAATTTTGTAAAACTTTTCAAATTTTAAATTTTTTTTATTTTATAAATTTTAACTTTTAAATTTTTTTCAATTTTTTTAAAATTTTTTTTCTATATTTTCAAAGATTTTAATTTTTCAATTTTTTAAAATTTATCAATTTTTAAAATTTTTTCCAAATTTACTAAAACTTTTCAATTTTTTTTTAAATTTCATATTTTTATATTTAAGTTCTTATAAAACATCATCAAAACTTCCACATGCCAAACTCTCGTTTTGCTAAGGTTTTCCATCAAAAAGTTCATCCCCTGCTGATTTGAAGCCATAAACATATTCATGAGAATTTGATTCACGTAAATCCCTAATCTTAAGATCCAAAGCAGTAGGTTAAAGCACAAAGTTTGAACACATATTTCCAAGAAGGTAAAAAAAAATTTCTTTAAGTTTAAATAAAAAAGAAGGAAAAGAAAAAAAAAACAAATCAATTTAGTCCAATAAAAATTCAATTCAAGTATTTCCGCCCGAAAATTTTCAATATGAAATCTAAATAATTTTTTTTTGTTGGATATTCTTTGGAAATTTGAAGGGTAAATTAGATTTGAATAGGTCATGTTGACCATGAAAATAAAAATGATATTTGTCGGAATTATTCAAATACTTTTTATATTTTTAAGAAATAATTTAAAAATTTATAAAATTCGAAATCTACAAAATTTAAAATTTTTAAAAAATTGTAATTTTAAAAATTTGGATCTTTTAAAATTTTAAGTTTAAAAGTTTAAAAATTTAAAATTTTAAAATTTAGAATTTAAAAAAAATTTGAAATTTATAAAACTTTGAAATTTAAAAATTTGAAAAAAATTAAATTTGAAAAATTTTAAATCTGATTAAATTTAAAATTTGAAATCTGAGAAATTTATAAATTTGAAATTTTTAAAATTTTAAATTTAAAAAATTTGAAATTTAGTAAAATTTGAAATTCATAAAATTTGAAAATTTAAAAAATTTGAAAATTTAAAAATTTGATTTGTATAAAAATTGAAAATATTAATCAAATTTAAAAATTTCAAATTTTTTTAATTTGAAAATTTTAAAATTTATAAATTTAAAACTCATGAAATTTAAAAATTGTTAAAAATTTAAAAAATTTTAAAATTTCAAATTCCATTAAAAATCAAATTTTTTCAACTTATTTAATCTAACCTAAAATTTCCCAAACCAAATATTTACGAATTGCCAAGTCAAAAAATCAAGTCCAAAAATTTCTTTTCCTATTTTCTCTTTCATTTATTTACTCTCCAAATTACGAGGTTGACAAGGCAGCAAACTAACGACAACCACGAAGGAGAAGCAACAAAAAAAAAAAAAAAAAATAAGAAATTCAAATGAATGAAAATTTTCATTTCATGTAAATCTTTAATAGAAAGCCACAACCAATCTAAAGGTGAGGGTGGATGAGAAAGAGATTCAGTCTTATTTAACTTTATGCTGCATAAATCAGAAGTTGGTAAACGAAAATGAAATCACTTCTTTTTGCGTCCTTTCTCGGTTTGCATTTCCTTCATTTTCACTTTTTAATTTTGAGGACATAAAGTTGAGGATGAAGTTATATCCATGGAAGTGATGTTAATGGTGTTTTGTGGTGTATTTCATGTTTACTGACTTACTTGCTGTAGGCGTGTTGCTATTTTGAGTGACACAAGTGAAGTAGACTCCGACAAGGGACTCTGTGGATGCTTCGACATGAGGCTCCATGGATGTTCCGACATGGGAATCTGTGGTTGCTCTGACATGGGGATCCATGGATGCTCTGACATGGGGATCCATGAATGCTCTGACATGAGGATCCATGAATGCTCTGACATGAGGATCCGTAGATGCTCTGACATAGGGCTTCATGGATGCTCCGACATGGGGATCCATGGATGCTTCTGACATGGGGATCCATAGACATTCCGACATGGAGTTCCATGGACATTCCGACATGGGGTTCCATGGATGTTCCGACATGGGGAATCCATGGATGTTCCGACATGAGGATTCCGTGGATGCTCCGACATGGGAAATTAGTACAGGATCATACCTACTTGACTTCAATTCTTAAATGCCAAACAGCTTGTTCCGACCCATTTCCTTTAGGCCTATCCTAAAAATCACATCAATCCCCATAAAAAGGCGCTATAAAGTCATAATTTCTTTATGGCTAAAGGTCACTGACATCAATTGAATTGTAGATATAACAGGGACAACATAAACTTTTTAACATGGGCAGCTGAAAACATAACTTTTTGTTGACTTTTACAACAAATATAAAAAAGTTTTTACTTTCCTTAAAGATGAGATGTATTTTATTTTTTTTTCGGGAGGAATTTATGAACTGAAATTGGAGGGAAGAAAATTTATAAAAATGTCAATAAAATAAGTTTGGCTTTAACAAGGCATGATTTTTTTGGGAGAATTTTTGTAGCATTTTAACCTACATTTTTATGAACGCGTCAATGATGTTGAAATATGTTTTTTGACATGAGGTGATCCGTAGGGTGCATATATGGATGATATTTGTTCCGAAATGGGGATACCATTGGATGCTCCGACATAGGAATTAAGTGGATTAATCTTTTTCGTAATATAATCTTGACATAGAAGTGCATCCAAGTGGATGCTCCAATTGGGGTTGAATGGATGAATCCGATCGACTTCATGGAAAATGCTTCAATTTACATGGGGATCAATGAAAAGTCTCTGATTATGGGGATCCATTTGTTAAGGAACCTGCTCTTTTCAGGCATTATCCATGAATGCTCACAAAAAGCATGGTGGATCCATGGATGCTAAATTTGGAACTCTTCTCAAAATATTTCAAAATACGCCTCTGTATATAGATCATCTTGTTTCTGCAATACACTGTCACTTAAAGGTTAGCATACTTTTAAATAAGCGTTCTGATCTCGATATAATATTATAAGTAATAAAAAAATTCCAGACAGTTTAATCGGTCGTAAATTTTCTGATATTATTAGACAAACAAATTTTTGCGGTTTGGATTATGATAAGTCAATTAAAGTATGAAATGTCACTTTATTTATTGCTAAATTAAAACTTAGCTTCAATATTAAACTAGGATGACCAATATTTTCTGAGAAAAAACTGGAAAACATAACTTTTAGTTGACTTTTACAATATACAAAAGTTTTTACTTTCCAAAGATGAAGTATCTAAGAGTTTTTCCAGGAATTTATGAACTGAAATTGGAGGGAAGAATAATTTGAGTACAAAAAATAAGTTTGGGAGATAACAAGAGTGGTCATTTTTGAAATTTTTGTAACTATTTTAACCTACATATTTTAATGAAATGCGTCAGATGTTGACATATGTCTTGTGACAAGGGTGACTTTCAATCAATTCAAAATCTAGGGATGATATTTGTATCTTGTGAGCTTTGATACCATTTTGCACTGTGAATAAAGTCAATCAGAAACATATTCAAAGATGAGGGTCTGCTTCCATGGGGTCAAATACCTCTAAATTTTGGAAAAAAAATAACTAATGCAAAAAACTTTAAATTCAAAAATTCGCTTCCATCCCTTCAACTTAAAAATCATAAATTCCTCCCCAAAAAAAATAAACTTCACATCAACTTCACATCATCCATACAAAAAAATAAATACCCAATAATTGAAATTTCTACGATAAAAAAAATGACAAAAAAACCCTTAAAAAATACTTAAACTTAAAAAAAAGAGAGAATCAATAATTACCAGTATCTGGTCAAAAGTAGGACCAAGTAAGCAGTTACATTACAAATCAAATAAAACAAAAAATAAATGTAAATAAAAATATTGATGCTGTCAAAAATGAAAAAAAAAACAAGAAAAACTCCGTAAAAAATAAAAAAAAAATCGATATTTAAATTTTTTTTCCTTTTTTATTTAAGTAAATTTATTGAAAAAAAAAGAAAAAAAAATTTCCATAAAAATGATGAAAATTTTAATAAAACTAATAAAGTATAGTAAAGGTTAGGTACGAAGAAAAATTTGTAAAGTAAATATCACAGCAACCATCCAACGACGACGAAGATATAAAAAAAAGTTAAAATTGAATAAATAATAATAAAATTTTCAGTTTTTCTTTTTGCTTGAAGAGAAATAAAGAAAAAAAATTAAAAAAAAAGTCGCTTCCAAAAAAAGAATGTCGAGTAAAAATAATATTTCAATGTTTTAATAATTCAATGTTTCATGAGAAATGAAAAGAAAAAAAAAGAAAAAGTTTTCGTCCCTTCAAATCGATTAATGCAAAAAAATGTTTTATTTTTCGCTTCCCTCGATTTCATTTCTGTTATTTTTAGGATGCAGGGTGTGTGCACTTGAATTAGTGATGAGCTGGGATTGATACTCAATTGATCGGTTTTCAAGCACTTGAGCAGAGCTTGAAGTTTATATGCATTAGGTTAGGTTTTTGACTTTTCAATTCAAATTCGAGAACTGACAGAATTTGGTCTAACAGAAATGATGAACAATCAATCCAAGTCGATTCGAGTTCTGGCATTGAGCATCCTTAGTAGATTTTCGATTAATATTAAGTAACTCGAATACTTATAAGTATTGATAAAGTATAATCATATGATGCTAATTCATCTCGAAGAACGCAGGTCACATAATTGATCCAAAATCCGACATTGAGTTGCCGAAGACTTGCGATTAAGCGATTGTAGCGATTATGCGATCAATTTGTCGAGTAAATCTTATCAAAAATTCTGGCATTAGCCAAAGCTTGAAGTTGAATCATTTGGTCAAGTAGATCTGATAATAGTTCTTGATCGGTGCACTATGGGAATCTAAATCAATTGCCGTCAAATGAGTTGATAACAGCAATGATGGTACCGTACAGATCAATTGTTATTCATAGCTTCATTCCTTAGATGAGGCTTAAATCTTGTTCAATTCAAGTGCACTTCTGTCTGTTAATTTTCAGTGGCTAAATATAACACTGCACGCTGATGCGTAAATCAGTTAATCAATCGAAAATTAGGCTTCAGGCTGGCTTGACTTCTTGGCATTGGAGTCGGATTTGGTCTCAAATCCTGTGGTATGCCAGAGCAACGACATCTTAACGACGGATTTTTTGATTATTAACTGATTTTTGCTATTTGATTGTATTTCAATAGCTCCATTATAAGGACATAAGGCAGTAGTCTTTTTCTATGCGCTATATTCGTACTTGATCATCACAATCTTACACTATAGTTCTTGAAAATGCTATAAATACAAACACTGAACTGCACTATAAATACAAAAACATGAGTATGAACTGATCAAGAGATGTCTATATAGTCAGAATCATTCTTAGTATCAATTTTCTGACCAAGACTTCATCACTAATTTCAAGAACACACTCACCTGCTGATGTTAAAAATCTCTTATGTTTAACTTATGACATTTATGACAAGGAATTGCAGGGAAGTTACTTAAAATTATTAGAGAAACAAATGAAAATAATTCTTGAACACTTCATGACAATCTCCTTGTTTGCACAAAAATACGAAAACGATTCGTGAAAAAATCCCAAAAAAAAGTGTAAATATTTAAAATTAAGTTGATAAAAAAATCTCATTTATCTTTTAAGAAAAAAACAAAGAAAAAAGCAGTGAAATTATCATGAAGTATTCAAGTCTTGATTAAAATAAATATTGAAAATATAAAAAAAAATGAAATTTTATAAATAGAAATATATTTACCATAAATGGCAACGAAGAAATGTTTTTATTAAATTATTAAATTTTTAAGAGATTTTATCGTGAATTTTTTTCTCGTTTTTTCCCTTCCCAAAAAATATGTAAATTTTCTGCTTTTCATTTTTCGTTGAGTTTTTAAAAGTGCTTGTCGTAGAATTTTATTGATGACAATTTAGATGTGAATTGAAGCTGTGACGGATGTAGATGTTTGCGGTAGGGAATTATTCGAAATTTGGTCGAATTTAAAAAAGGTCTTCTGAATGGAGTGTTGATGAATGCTGGGATTAGTGGATGGTATGACTAGTCATACTATGGCTAATTGTGAGCTTGACAAGGTCGAATGAAATCGTACTAGTATAGCACGGTAGTTGGCTTGAAACTGATAAAACTGAGGTTAACTTCTCCTGGAGTGATTTGATCGGCTGTATAGGCTTACTGCTAGTCGCTAGTACAATTAGCAGAAATTTTGATCGAATCCGTTGCTAAAATAAGCAAACATTTAGCCACTGACCTTCGACACGTTTGTGACTTCGATCTCTGGTACAATAGTTCACCTAATATGGCAAAGTGGTACGATAGTACGAGACTAGCATCAAAGGAGTACGTACCTGACTCCGAAGCCAACAAGAAGTCAGATTACATGATGACCTGGGACACATGATTCATACATGATCTCGCTTAGTAATTGATTTGCAAATGTAATCAATTTCATATTATGCAATTTGGGCATATTATGCAATTTGGGCATATTATGATTCAGTACAGCACATAGTGGGTAGCACGTAATGGGTTTAAATAATTGACAAAAGCCCGCAAATTCACATTTTTCAATAAAAAAGTCCACAATTTTTACAAAGTTTGTCGGTATCATCAAAAGCCATGCAGGAGCCATAGACGCAAGTTGGCAACATGCAGAATGGACTACCTGCAGAAGGTAGCGATTTTGATAGTAACCATCTGCAGTAGATGGCAATCTATGGAAAGTGGACTGATAAGCGGCAAAACCTGGCTTTTGTCAACTCTGATACGAAAACTTAGCGATCACGTTATGCAATTAGAGGTCAAAACAAGTCATTTCGGCATCAAAAATTGTACCGTAAAAACTAAGGAAAATTTGGAACAAATCAGAATAATTACCCAATAATTGTTCTCATTTCAATTGCACAACGATGCTTCCAGTTCCTTATTTTGTGCATTCAAACGATTCAAACAATGCTAATCGACAATGAAGCATTACATCAAATTTCCATTTTTCAACTATTTTAATAATGAAACTAAATTCTATAGAAATCACATGCTCAACATTTTAAGAAGATGTATCAAAAAAGCTTGAGCAAAGAATTTAATATTCATGATGTTGAATTAATTTTTATTGACAGCATTGTTACAGTTTCTCAAATATTTTTTATCGTAATATTTCATAAATTTTTTTGCTGTCGATTTTATCTATTTCAACTATAGTGAATGGAAGAAAATAATAGATGGGTGTAAAAATGATGAAATTTTTGTCAGAATCTGTTTAAGTTTTGGGGCATTCCTTAGGGCATTCCTCAGGGCATTGCTTGAGGGATTGCTTGGGGCATTGCACGATGGTTTATTAAGGATTTTTGATGAGAAAGACGATTGGAATTGACTTGATTCTATTTAGGATTCTAGTCGATATAGATCTCTGCTTATAGCTTTTGATTAAGTATTCAGTACTGAGATCTGCCAAATTCTCAATCTTACGCAGTAGAAGTAAGTAATTCCATGGCTGGGGCGCACGAGAGCCCATTTTGCCGCGCGTAGAGAATGTCTAAAGACAGCTTGGTCTATTCGCAATATAGACAAGATAAATGCCAGGTAAATGGAGAAGATTCCTTAGTAGAACCATCAAGTTGTATATTAAGTACAGAACCAAATCCGGAATCAGGATTGAAACTAGATGGCGAAATAGGTCCGGATCTGACCATGATATTTATTCCAACACTCATTTATATCAGTTTCACAAAGAATTGCTCAAAGTCACAGTTTTGACGAATATTTGAGACTAAGATCGAGAGCAAGATCGGAATCGAGATCAAGATCGAGATCGGAACTAAGACCAAGACCGAAATCAGGACCGAGACTGAGGCTTCAAGAGAATTTTTCAAAGTATCAGTTTAAACTTCTTAGATTTTCTCTCGAAACCGAGTCTGAGATGTCAATGACCCTTTCTCGAGATCGAGTCTGGGATGTCCTGGACTCGTTCTTAAGACTGAGTCTGGTTTTTCTTGGACTCAGTCTTTAGACTGAGACTGGGACGTATTGAACTCGTTGTCGAAACAGAGACTGGAATGTCTTAGACTCGAGACAGAGACTGAGGCTGAGTGCTCTTGATCTCAGTCTCAAGACCGAGAATCGAATGTCTTGGTTTTGGGTTCGTTCCCAAGAACTTTTAGTTCCACACCCCAAATTCTAACAAAATCATCACAACATAATCCCTTAAAATGCTTCATATTGCACTCAAACTTTTTACCGCATTGGGTCTTATGCATTCACAAAAATATCCCTACAGAAAAAAAGGATGCAAGAAACTTTTTCATGCTTTCTTTTCAGCATCAACTTAAAGCAAAAAAACTTCCTTATTGGAAAAAAATTCGTTGCTTGATCAACAAAAAAAGGCAGCAAAATCGATTCGCAAGTTGTTATCAATAAAATTTACAGCTTTAGTGAACAACAATTCTGACATGACTTTCTATAATTTTTCATAGACAAATAACAAACTGAAAATCTGTGTTCATCTATACAAAGAAGTGCTTTTTTCATTCGTGCTATGAATTTTAAAGAAAATTGTCATGTTGGAAGTGAAAAATGCAAAGCTTTTTAAAATTGACATTTTTCTTTTTCACATTGGGGCCAAAAGTGGAAAAGATGGCAGTAATTCATCTGATATGCCTATATTATAGACACTAGTGAGTACTATATAGGAAATATAAAATTTCTCCCCATGAGTGCACTATGCGCGAAATATGAGGTAAACGTTTTTTAGGTAGAAGGCTTTCAAATCGCTCTAACTTCTCACTGCCTTAGCAGATTTTTTGGAATTTTTTATATAGTAGGTATTAGTAAGGCCTTTCAGAAAAATATTCATATGTTACACTCAGGGTCAAGTCGAGCGTGAAAACCTCAAAAAGTTCAAAAAAATGCATGTTTTTTAGTATTTTTCACTTCCTGTGGCTGCATACTGAGCTATAACTGTTGACAAGTTACTGCATATGAAAGATCTTATTTATATCTACAATACCTACATACATCATAAAACAAAAAAATTCTGTACAGATAGTCAAAATTAGCTTTGAAGTTAAAAACTCGTGGTTCTTCTGCCTTCTAGGGTCAATATGACCCCCCGAACATGACCAGCGGTTTTTTGAACCTAGTTATATTTTTACCTAATACACTTATCTATCTAATAAAAACAAAAAAATATCAATTTTTCTGCCAGCGCGATATCGAAAAATTGACTTGAAGGGGGTCAAGGGGGTACCCCAAAATTCAAAAATTTCTAGTAATTACCAAACTTGATGAAAAATTTTGAAACTTACAGATCTTATTTAAACACTACTAATATTTATATTGATATCAATAAAAATTGTTACGCAGTGTAATTTTGCCAAAAATATTGAAAAAACTGGTTTTTGTGTTTTTGAATCTACTAAATGACCTTTGAACGTACTATAACCAAATATTTTCTTAATATCTCATTAATTTATGTAAAGTGCATTAAAATACCTTTCCAATGATATATAATATGTTACATGATTTAGCACATATCGAAAAAACCAAAAAGTTGTCAAAATTTTCAAATCTGAAAACCTATAAGTTGCTATTTTGCCCATAATTATTGTAAATTTCAACAATATTTGATAAATTTGGTATTGTTGGAAAGCTAAAAGCAATATCTATGAGAAAATAAAAAAATTATAGCTTGAGATGTACTCGGTGCACAGATATGCTTAGTCAAAAATGTTGTACTTTGGCTATCCGTCCTAGGTGCAACGACTATCCAAATTTTATTTTTGAAAGTGATTTCCATATTTTACTCTAAAAACAGGAAATAATCCCATTTTACACCGTAAAACCTGTAAATGACAGAAAATGATTCAATCCAAATTTTTCGAAAATTTTTCCGAATTTCAATTTTTCCGTTTTACTTATTTACAGGTTTTGATGAGGCAAAAAATCGTTAATTTCTGATTTTAGACAGTTTTAGGTAAAGACTGTAGTCACTCAAAATAAAATTTGGATGAGTCGTTGCCTAGAATTGAATAGCCGTAACATTTTTATCTGTGCACCGAAAGTACATCTCAAGCTATAATTTTTTTATTTTCTCATAGATATTGCTAGCTTTTCAATATGCCAAATTTATCAAATATTGAAATTTATGAGCAAAATTTATAGATTTTCAGATTTGAAAAATTTTGACAACTTTTTGGTTTTTTTTCGATATAAAAAATAAATGACATATTATATATCTCGTGGAAAATTTAACTGCACTTTACCTTTAAATTAATGAGATATTAAGAAAATATTTGGTTATAATACGTTCAAAAAAGGTCATTTTGAAACCAGTTTTTTCAATATTTTGAAGCAAAATTACACTGCTGTAACAATTTTTATTGATATCAATATAAATATTAGTAGTATTTGAATAAGATCTGCTTAATTTCAAAATTTCAATAGAATTTATTACAGAATTTGAATTTTATACAACCCCCTTCAATTATTTTTTCGATATGCATTTTTAATAAAATTATTTTTTTGTTTTTATTAGATAGATAAAGTGTGTTAGGTAAGTATAGCTAGATTCAAACCGCTGGTCATGTCGAAGTCTATTGACCCTAGAGCGACCACGAGTTTTTTCAAAAACTATTTGTATTTATACAGAATTTTGTTTTATGATATGTAGGTATTAATAACAAATAAGATCTCATTACTTGTCAACAGTTATAGCTCGGTATACAGTCACGGGAAGTGAAAATACTAAAAGTATGCATTTTGAACTTTTTTTGAGGTTTTCACTGCATTGACACTAATGAATATTTACAAAAAATTGAAATTTACTAATACCTACTATAAAAAAATTCCAAAAATCTGCTAAGTTGTGAAAGTTAGAGCGTTTGAAAATGCAAAAAACGTTTGCCGCATTTCACGCATAGTGTCCCTTTCATGAAAATTTTATTTTTCCTATAGTACTTCACTAGTGTCCCATAATATAGGCATATCAGGTAGTTGTACCATCTTTTCCACTTTTAACTAATATGTTTTTGTTGAACTCTTTTTTGTGCTTGATAGAAATTGATGATGCATAGTTTTTGATGAGATGCACAATAAGAAAAATGTTGACAAAGTTGTTATGAGATGAAAATTTTAGTTTATTTTGACGCGTTCTGTTTTGAGAATGGAAATGCCGGATGAAAGAATATATTGAATTTTTGTTTATGAACTTCCGGGTGGAACTAGGAATGGACTTTTTTGCTTTCCAATACAAGAATATAAAAATTTGAATTAAAATATTAATTTTTAAGAAAATTTAAATTTTGAAATTTTAATTAAAAAAAAAATAAAAAAATTT
>NW_027226142.1:0-18006 GCF_022539635.2 Chironomus tepperi
CAAATATTTGCCAAGCGAAGCAGCCTACCCACTGGAGCCTGATTCCTCAAACATTTGCCAAGCGAAGCAGCCTACCCGCTGGAGCTTGATCCCTCAAACATTTGCCAAGCGAAGCAGCCTACCCGCTGGAGCCTGATCCCTCAAACATTTGCCAAGCGAAGCAGCCTTGGAGCCTGATTCCTCAAACATTTGCCAAGCGAAGCAGCCTACACTGGAGCTTGATCCCTCAAACATTTGCCAAGCGAAGCCCAACCCTACCCACTGAAGCTTGATCCCTCAAACATTTGCCAGAAAGCGAAGCAGCCTACCCGCTGGAGCCTGATCCCTCAAACATGTGCCAAAGCGAAGCTTGGCCTACCCGCTGAGCCTGACCCTCAAACATTTGCCAAGCGGCTCCAACCCTACCCACTGGAGCTTGATCCCTCAAACATTTGCCAAGCGAAGCGGCCTACCCACTGGAGCCTGATCCCTCAAACATTTGCCAAGCGAAGCTTGGCCCTACCCCTTTGGAGCTTGATCCCTCAAACATTTGCCAAGCGAGCTTAGCCCCCTACCCACCTAGACCTGATCCCTCAAACATTTGCCAAGCGAAGCAGCTACCCACTAGACTTGATCCTCAAACATTTGCCAAGCGAAGCCCAGCCTACCACTGAAGCTTGATCCCTCAAACATTTGCCAGCGAAGCAGCCTACCTGGAGCTTGATCCCTCCAAGCATTTTGCCAAGCGGAAAGCAGCTACCCACTGGAGCCTGATCCCTCAAACATTTGCCAAGCAGGATTTGGCCTACCCGCTGGGCAGTCCCTCAAACATTTGCCAAGCGGAAAGCAGCCTACCCCACTGGAGCTTGATCCCTCAAACATGTGCCAGCGAAGCAGCCTACACTGGAGCCTGATCCCTCAAACATTTGCCAAGCGAAGCTTGGCTTCTACACTAGACCCCTGATCCCTCAAACATTTGCCAAGCGAAGCAGCTACCCACTGGAGCCTGATTCCTCAAACATTTGCCAAGCGAAGCCTTCCACTAGACTTGATCCCTCAAACATTTGCCAAGCAGAGGCAGCCTACCCACTAGACCCTGATCCCTCAAACATTTGCCAAGCGGCTGCAGCTTCTACCCACTGAGCCTGATTCCTCAAACATTTGCCAAGCGAAGCAGCCTACCCACTAGACTTGATCCCTCAAACATTTGCCAAGCGAAGCTTGGCCTACCCACTGAAACTTGATCCCTCAAACATTTGCCAAGCGAAGCAGCCTACCCACTAGACCCTGATCCCTCAAACATGTGCCAGAAAGCGAAGCTTGTATACCCACTGGAGCCTGACCCCTCCGACATTTGCCAAGCGAAGCTTGGCCTACCCGCTGAGGCTTGATCCCTCAAACATTTGCCAAGCGAAGCAGCCCTACCCACTGGAGCTTTATCCCTCAAACATTTGCCAAGCGAGGCTTGTGCCCTACCCCACTGGAGCCTGATCCCTCAAACATGTGCCAAGCGAAGCTTGGCCCTACCCACTGGAGCCTGACCCCTCAAACATTTGCCAAGCGGCAACCCTACCCCTTTGGAGCTTGATCCCTCAAACATTTGCCAAGCAGGCTTGGCTTCTACCCACTGGAGCTTGATCCCTCAAACATTTGCCAAGCGAAGCCTTCTACACTGGAGCCTGATCCCTCAAACATTTGCCAAGCGAAGCTTAGCCTACCCAGCTGGAGCTTGATCTCTCAAACATTTGCCAAGCGAAGCTTGCGCCTACTCTGCTGGAGCCTGATTCAAATATTTACAAGCGAAGCACCTACCCGCTGGAGTTTGATCTCAAACATTTAATAAGCGAAGCTTGGCCTACCTGCTGAAGTTTGATCCTCAAATATTTGGCTAAGCGAAGCTTGGTTTTACCTTGCTGGAGCTTGATAAATATTTGCTGCTGAAGTTTGGTTTGGCTTGCTGGAGTTTTCCATCTCAATATTTGTACAAGCGAAGCTTAATCTATTCGCTGGAGCTTCTGATTTCAAATATTACAAGCGAAGCTTGGCCTACCTGCTGAGCTTGATCCTCAACATGCGCTGGGCGAAGCTTGGCCTTACTTGCTGGAGCCTGATCCTCAAATATTTAAAGGCGAAGCTTGGTTTTACCTGGGCTGGAGCTTGATTCAAACATTTACGCTGAAGCTTGGCCTACCTGCTGGAGCTTGATTCCTCAAAACATACAAGCGAAGCTTACCTACCTGAGCGCTTGATTCCTCAAACATAGTGCCAAGCGAAGCTTGCCTACCTGCTGGAGCTTGATCCCCCCTCAAACATTTAAAGCCAAGCGAAGCTTGGTTTGACGCTGAGCTTGATTCCTCAAACATATGCCAAGCGAAGCTTGGCCTACCCGCTGGAGCTTTATCCCTCAAACATGTGCCAAGCGAAGCTTGGCCTACCCGCGAGACTTTTCATTGGACGGTGTGAATATATCCGCATTGGGTTTCTACCCGATACACTAGTTATTCAACTAATTTTTATTGTTCAAAAAAACAATTTTTATTGAGTAAGAAAAAAATATTTTTTTATTGAAAATCATTGAACAAAAAATGTGTTTTTTGCAGCATTAAGACTGCATCGATCATATAAAAGGGGTCGATACGGAAACCACAAAACAATAATATTTTTATAAATGATCAAAATCAAAGACCAATATCGAGTATTGTATAAAATACGGGTTTTATTCCTACAGAAATTCCACTTCATCCATCATAATTTACGTCCCATCCGCTATCCACTATCTATATCTATTCTGTTTGTTGTCCACTTAACAGACAATTATTTGGAATTGATTCGATATTTTTAATGGCATTTTAATAGGAATATTTTGGGTGTGTGTTCATTAAGGGATGAGTAGACCCAACAACAACAACAGTAAAAATTGTTACAATTGATGAAATGTGATAAATTTTTTGTCGATATATGGGAGACGACAATAAAGATGATGATGACCCACGTGTGACCTTTTTCTACATCTAACTAGTGTATCGGGTAGAAACCCAATGCGGATATATTCAAACCGTCCATAAAAAGTCTCGTGGGTAGGCCAAGCTTCGCTTGGCAAATGTTTGAGGGATCAAGCTCCAGGGGTAGTTGCTTCGCTTGGCAAATGTTTGAGGAATCAGGCTCCAGCGGGGTAGGCTGCTTCGCTTGGCAAATGTTTGAGGAATCAGGCTCCAGCGGGTAGCTGCTTCGCTTGGCAAATGTTTGAGGAATCGGGCTCCAGTGGATAGGCTGCGGGCCAAGCTTCGCTTGGCATGTTTGAGGGATCAAGCTCCAGCGGGTAAGCCAAGCTTCGCTTGGCAAATGTTTGAGGAATCATGCTCCAGTGTAGAAAGCTTCGCTTGGCAAATGTTTGAGGAATCAGACTCCAGCCAAACAGGGTAGGCCAAGCTTTGCTTGGCAAATGTTTGAGGAATCAGGCTCCAGTGATAGGCGCCAAGCTTCGCTTGGCAAATGTTGAGGGATCAAGCTCCAGCGGGGTAGGCCAAGCTTCGCTTGGCAAATGTTTGAGGAATCAGGCTCCAGTGGGTAGGCTAAGCTTCGCTTGGCAAATGTTTGAGGAATCAGGCTCCAGTGGTAGGCCAAGCTTCGCTTGGCAAATGTTTGAGGAATCGGCTCCAGCGGATAGGCCAAGCTTCGTCGGCAAATGTTTGAGGGATCTAGCTCCAGCGGGCCAAGCTTCGCTTGGCAAATGTTTGAGGAATCAGGCTCCAGCGGGTAGGCCAAGCTTCGCTTGCCAAATGTTTGATAATTTTCATACAATGTTTAATGTTTCAAAAAATCATAGAAAACATTGATTTTGAAATTTTGTATGAAAACGAAAGTTTTTGGCTTTTTTAGAAGCAACGGCTGCACCTGCCATGCCCAAAATCTAATCAGCTCTTCTATAGATCAGCACGGATCGATAGCAAAAAACTAGAAGTCTCTACGATGTCTCGTTATTGAGATTTCTTGCTGATTAACTTGTTTGTTTGTTTGTTTGCTTGTTTGCTTGTTTGTTTGTTTGTTTGTTTGTTTGTTTGCTTGCTTACAGAAAGCGAATTTTTCGATTTTCTCGGCAACGCCTCAACCAATTTCAAATCTGTTTTTTGATTATGGTGAGGAATTCCAGGCACAAACTTTTTGCGATAGAACAAAACTTGCCATTGTGCTTGGTTTTGCTGAAAAATCCAAAAAACTGATTTTTCAATCTGAACAAATTCAATACATTCACACGTGAAAACGGTGTGAATATAAAAATTAAATTCAATTTATTATAAATATTTGTGTGTAGGGAAAGGAGATAGATTTTGATTCTGATGGATGCATGGTCATGCATGTAGATGGTATTTATTGGATATTTAATATGATTTACGTAAGTAATTATTTACACAACCCACATATATCTCATAAATGTGATCTAAGTTTTGTCTAGATGCTGTGGGTGAATCTTCATGGATAGTTGAGGCTATTTCTGTGATTATTCTATTTCTATTCATACGAGAACTTGAAATAGACTGTATTTAATTTAATTTGAGATTTCTCAATTTAATTGCTAGCTCAAAATGTGAGATTATGGAAATTGTAGTGAAAATCGTAGAGTTGAAAACGAGTCTTTTGGATCCATAATTTGCTCTAATATTCCGAATAGTTAATCGATCCAAAATTCGACTGTAGGCCGATGTGGCTCTGACAGAGCTGGAAGTCGACTCAGATTTTATATGAATTTAAGTCCACTTCGACCTTTCCAGAGCTCTAAACTCTGAATTGGTGTCGGATTCGGTTTAAATCCAGTACCATATTGGAGTCACAACAACCTGATGGCGGATTTTAAATGGATTAACCGACTTGTGTTATTCGGAGAAGTCAACTAAAATTTTATGTGAAGTTGAGTTGACTTAACTCAACCTTTTCTGTATAATGACAGTAATCTTACATTAACATGTCCACAGAGTCTAAAATATTCAGAACTTCCTTCAATATTGAAACTTGTATTAGAATTGAATTTTGAACTACTTCACAAAAATTTAAATAAAATGTGAATAAATTCTTTTCAAGCAGATGGAATCATTTAGTAACTCTTGAACATTCTAGAACTATTTGTTTCTGCAATCCTTAACAGACATCATTAGCGGCATCAAACGAGTGGTTCAGATTCCGCAATAAACTGTCGGTCTGCTGGTGCAGTGGTCTGGTTCACTCGTAAAACAATAGTTAGCTGCGAATCGCTCTAACATAGCACTGCATCTTAACTTTTTGAAAAGCTTACGATTTTTTATCAGACATTAGCAAGCAGAAGCTAAGGACAGTCTGATCTGACTAAGTCTGATCTTGGCAGAAGTCAAGAAAGAACTCATCTATTGGTTTAACAATTCTAAACTTATATACTGGATTTCTTATTTTTAAATGAACAGATAATGCAATGAAACACTATCGTTTATTGATGGTTTTAATATAATGAACTTGTAGTTTTATAGTTAAATAAAGGAATATATATTCTTATTCTGTAGTTTTTTAAGTTTTTACGATTTTTTCTTGCGAAATTGCAATTTTTAACGATTTCTTAATCCCTAAAAATTTTAAAATTGTCATTTTGACAATTTTTACGATGAAGCCTGTCACTTATCTTGCAATTATCACAAATACCAACAAACCTATAATCATAATTTTCATAAAAAATTAAAAAAAAATCTCACTTCTCTCAAAAAATGTCCCAGTCACGAAAAATCATTAATTCTAACGACCAAGTAACGTTCAAATAAATCTACATAATACTTCAAATTAGTCTAGCCATTATCAAGACATAAGAAGTCAATAAAATAATAATTCTTTTTATGTTGGATTAAATTTCCCATAGAGTCACTCATATAAAAGGAATTTTTATGAAATAATCTTTAATCTACATTAATATCACATAATAACTCAAAAAGAACATTCCTATAACTGAAAATTGGGTCCCGTCAAAACTTCTATTTAAAAATCATAAATCAAAAGCTATTTTAAAATTCAATTTTTCACTTTTTTTTTCATCTCCTTCATGCTGCTGCTGATGTTATTGTTATTTGTATTTAAAAAAGGGTATTAAATACCGAAAATCATTCATCTCACTAAACCCTCGCATTTTTCTTATGTTATGTGTCTCATATTATAAAAATTTATTTATATTTTTTAACTCTTTCATCAGCGCGATTCCATAAAAATAACAATAACATTGAGTAACAGAGATGTTTCAATTCGGAAATCGATGACACGCTTCAGCACTTAACAATGTTGTGAACGAGATCTTTTTTTTTATATATTTTGCTATTGTTGCATGAAGATTGTGATTTTTTTCTGCGAAGAATTGAGTTGTTGATGCGGGTTTGGTGACTGTATCGAATGAGCAGCTTTTAATTTAACTAGTGGTAATGTTGTTGCGTTGCAATTTGTCAGTTTTTGAAGCTAGACATTCAATTGAACCTTACATACTAACTTTAATAAACGTTCTCATCAGAATTCTCAATCAATGTAACGGGGCATGCTCAATTTTGTGAGCAAACTCATGATTAAGGGTCAGCCACTCTAAAATGCAATCTGGACTTGCTGTACTTACTGTTTACTTGATTTCTGTTCTTTCTGCATATTTCATTCAATAAATCAAAGGGTACTGTACTTTAGAGTGTTTCATCCGTCTGATCCTGGCTCATGATCATGCTCTATGTCGTAAAATTCCTTAATATGAGTAGAAAGGAATTTAGTGAATTCAAATGATGTAGTCGACTCTAAAGGTTCTCTCGGTGCTGCGATTAGCCAACGTGGGTCTTAGTCAAGAAATTAAGCAATAACATCTAGAAGCCAGTCACGCTTTTGACACACTTATTTGCAATAATCGGCTATAATTTTGCAACACAGTTTATAAGTTTATAATCATCATATGATAAAGACTGTCTGCTCAAGACTCAAACGTACAATCTTAGCTTGACATTCAGTCCATTAAAGCTAAAGTGTATTTTATACCTCTTAAGAAAGTCTGGACCTCCTATTTTTATGTCTCTGGATAATGAATGTTTTAGAAGTAAAATAGGTGATTATAGTAGTGGTGGGCATCTCTGACCAAAAATTTTGAAAATGTAATGAACAAGATCCAACAACATCAAGAGGGATTGCATCTAAATTTGGAATTGAGATCATATACAGAATTGATTAAAAGATTTTAAAAATATTTATTAGCATGTTGAGTGGGTTCAAATCCAAATTAAGAATTGTGTTCACGATTTTAATTTTTCCACAGCATTTTTTTGCGGGATCCACTCATTATTAATGCCTTTCCTACCACATTCATCTATTGTTGCATAAACAAGACATTGTAGATGATTTTTGATGTAACTGCAAGCACCCCTCACTCATCTCATCCATGCAATATACATAAAATTGTTCATTGTTGTCAACATTGAGTTTGCTGACGATTGAAATAAAGTGGATACAAGGAATTCAAGGATATGGATATAAAATTTGGTCATTAGTCACGTAGAGCATCTCAAACATATTTTTGCTTCTTTGATGAGATCTACTTCGATTGAATAATATTGATATTGAAATATAGTGATTTGATATTTATTAGGGATGCACATCTGAAAAAAAAACCACAAACAATACAAAATTTTGTTGGCATCAGCGTAATAATTGTCATTGGACACAAAAGGCAGGATGTTTGTAGGAAATATCGAACATGTACAATACCAGTATATACGTTATAATAACTGAATGTTTTCATTTAAGCAGCTTATTGTCAGTTCATGCATCGCTGTCGTCTTGTTTTTATGAAAATATTTTACCAATTAGTCAAACAGTATTATTGATTATTACCAAATGCGACTTCTCTTTTGTGTGTCTCCTTCTTTCACTTCTGCCGTCCAAAAAGACCGCATGTTTAAGATGTGTTTTGTGTCGCATTCAACACCAAAAAAGAATCTCATGATGAAGACATCTATTTAGTTACAAAAAGACTATTTTTCTATAAAACGATTCTTTGCTTAGTTAAAGGAAAATTTGCCGACAAATTTTCGGTGAGCGTTGTAAAGGAACCCATTGTGTCACCATTAATTCTTATTTTTAAGACCCTGTTGGGTGCTGATGAGATGACTCAATTTTTGAGTCTTTTTTTTTACATTTGTGCTGTTTATGGCAAGTTTTGACATGAGATGTGTGAGTTATTGGTTTGTATGACTGTCTGGATGTCTGAATGTATGCAAATAAGCTTAATTGTCTGTTTGTTGATGTGGAGGTTTGTAATTTTGTCTGTAAAGCAATCTGTCTATACTTTTGCAAAGTTCCCTATCTGTTTCTAGACTTGTAGGTCTTTTTGCTTACCAGGAACCCCTGAAACAACAACTATATCTAGAATTTGACAGATTCTCTTCCAAGTAGACAAAATTACTTTAAAGATAGTCATCAACTGATCATAAACTTGCCATAAACTAACTATAACAAAATTGTGTCCACTAGGGTTTGTAGTAAAGTCTTGTCCATTTTAACTATGATCTATTTATCTGTTTCTACAGAAGTTTGTCCTTCTGTTCATTGATTCACATTCACTTAAGGATTTGAGGTCTCATTATGCTTGTCAATCGGTATATCAGCACACTTGGCTTACGTAGAACCCTAAACTACAATAGTTAAGAACTGAGATTTAAAACAACTCAAATTTATAGCACAAATCTAATATATCCAGTACCAAACCAACGTTCGATCAATTTAAAGCAAGGTTTGATTTGCAACTGGTAGCAAGTCGACATGACACTATCCTTACGTCTCATTTCAGGCCTTTACTTCATCGTGGGCCATCCGGATTTGTTGGTTATTGATGAATGCTTATGGATTCTGATTCCAGTTGCCATGTATGCCCAATACAACCCGATTGGACAAAAATACGTTTTAACTAGTTGATGGCTAGTTAATCTCTAGCTGATGACTTACTTACTTACTTCCTTGGCTGGGGCACACGAAAGCCCTTTGCCGCGCATAGAGAATGTCTAAAGACTGCTGATGACTAGTTCTAACATATTTTCATATACTTTGGCAAGTGTCTTCTGACCGATCTTCTTGTCTGTCCACTCACAAAAGTCCAAATTGTATCAAAAATGATGCAATTTTATTTAGGGTTCTCGATACCCACATAATGACATTCAAGTCGCAGTCTCGAGATTTATTCGAAACAGAGACTTAAGGAAACTGGAGCTCGAGTTGACTTTTCCGTAGAATATTCAGTGAGTCGACTTCGAGTTCCAGGGGAAATCCTGAATTTCACTTTAAGTACATAGCAAAATGCGCATTCACCATTTCCTAAATATCCACATCCATTTCAACTTAGTTGTTCTTTTAACAACACAAAAAATCTTAAAAAAATTGCCAAAAAAGAGTCAGCAATATACCCAATTCGCCACTGTTGAATGCACTCATTCGAGTAAAGTTACAAGCAAAATAACATATTGTAATAAATTATCTCGAGAAATGTCGGCAAGACTTAAAAGATATTTACTAATGAATCTGTCATCAGTAAAGAAAAATAAAGAAACAACACATAAATGATGCGACACAAAATTCACTGGAAATGGGAGTCAATAGATGCCTTTTTTTTATATTTTTTGAAGAAAATATTGACCATATTACAGCAAAAAAAGAAGAACAAGAAGAAATATCTCATGTGCATGGTGCATTTTCGGGTTAGTTCTATTCATCTGTTCGGGTCGACTTTTATGACTTTGTAACGAAAATATTGCAATAGGAATCTTGTGAAATAGATAATGGAATGGAATTGTTAATTTATTGTTTTGTTGAGTAGGGCATTAGGAATTCGGGAATGCATTTTTCTGCTACTGGTGTTTATGAGTTTGGATTTTTGTAGAGAATTTGTTGAAAAGTCAAAATAAAATCGACCGACTTCAGTAAAGCCGAAAATATTTCTAGGAACAAAATAAGGATTTTATTCAGTAACTCTGGAATTTTTTTAAGTTACTGGACAAATTGGAACAAACTAAGCAAGGTTTGAATCGTCCATATTATAAAGATCCAAAGGTGAATCGTTGCTAATAAAAGTTTAATATAGAGGAAGAGAACCTTTTTTGTGCCAAGGCACACCCAGAGAAGCCAGTGTAATAAACCTATCTAATATTACATTTGGTGAGCTAAAGCTCTAACATTTAGTTACAAAATCTCAAAAAAGTAAATCTTAACTTGACATTTTAGCTTTTATTTTCAATGTTTAGGAGGATTTTTTTTGAATTTTTTGAATAATTTTTAAGACACAATTCAGTATTTTCACATCACACCACTGTGCCAAGGCACATAGAACTCGTTAAGCAAGTTAGGGATTCATCATACTTTTTACTCAACCTCCGACCTGCAATTTATAGTGGAATTCTAACTACCCGTTTCAAGATATTACTTTTTGTAGCCTCCAAAAAACGATATTGTGAGCTTAACTTCCTGTCTATGTGACTTGAAGAAGGACCATCGAACTTCCCAGAGATCGAAGTCACTTTGTCGGCGACTAAAAATCGGCTTAGCGATTTTTTTAGCCGGCTAAACTTTTCGCTTAGCTAAGCCGATTTTTAGCCGCCGCCGACTAAAAAGTCAGCGGCTTCGATCTCTGGAAATTCCCAATTCAGAATGTACCTTGCAGTCAATCCATACATTAACAGATATAGATCAAGTTTTAGAGTATGTTCACAAAAATGAGCTCACAAAATTGAGCATACTCAATTATATTGATTAAGTTTACTTAAGCATTAAGAACGCTCAACAGTAATTTAGGTGAGTATGCTCATTGTCTGTTTGGGAATATTGTCATTTGTATTATTTATTGACATTTTTTTAGTAAATTAATCAGAATGCGGAAATGTTTCAAGCTTTAACAAATACAATTTTTTCAAAGAATCTTTCTCATAACCTCTACCATCTACAACCCCTAAAACCCTCAAAAAACAGCACAAAAAAATCCCAAAAAAAATATTTACGAGGCAGAAAAACTTCACAAAATTCTGTAACTCCAAAAAAAGGCAGCAAAAAAATAAAACAAAAATTTTAGAAAAAATAAACACTTCAATTCTAGGAGCTACCGAATTGAGCAAATAAACAATCTTTGTCGGCGTGAAATGAGAAAATCATTAAACAAAAAATGTACAAGAAAAAGGACGAAAAATAAAAAAAATGTCGGGTCAAAATCTTTTATAACTTTATCTCATTGTTATCAAAAACTTAAACAATAAATAGGAGACAGTCTCTCTTCGTGGGAAAGCTTTGGCAATAAACCGACACACATACACAGTTAATATACAATTAATAATATAAAGGAATTGAATTCTGTTAATATCATCAAGATCTTCACCTTATACCCGACACACTGGACAACATAAGCTCAAAAAATTAAAAGCGTAAAAAATTTGCACAACAGACAACTTAATTATCGTATATATTTATACCTTTTTTTTTATTGGAACGTACGAAGGAGCATGAAGGCAAAAAAAAAGCGCAAAGAGAGAGAACCAGTCAGTTAATCAGTGAAACATACAATATCCTCCCGAAATAAAAGCGATGCATAAAGTAATAAAAAATCAGAATTTATTGTCCCGTTACGGACAATTGCAGTGGCATAAGTAGATAAAAAAATACTTTATAAAAAAAACTTTTTAAAAAAACCTCGTTTTTCGCGTGACTAAAAAGGAGAAAAATAAATTTTATTTTGTATTTTAGAGAAATTGGTTTGAAAGTTGAGACGACACATGAATTACAAACATGCACCTTGACCTTATCGTAAAGTTCTACAACTTAAAACGAGGGCGCAAAGCTTTGATGAAGTTCTGTTAACAAGCGCCCTCGTTTTAAGTTGTAGAACTACGATAAGGTCAAGGTGCATGTTTGTAATTCATGTGTCGTCTCAACTTTCAAAAACCAATTTCTCTAAAATACAAAATAAAATTTATTTTCTCCTTTTAGTCCACGCGAAAAACGAGGTTTTTTTAAAAAGTTTTTTTTATAAAAGTATTTTATTTTCAACTTTTTAGTCAAAAGATTATATAATTTATCAAGTTTTGAAGAACTAAGCTAGACTGATAGGCCAAGCTTCGCTTGGCATAAGTTTGAAGAACTAAGCTAGACCGATAGGCTGCCATTGCGCTTTGGAGCTAAGCTAGACCTTGGGCCTAGTTTGAAGAACTAAGCTTAGACCGATAGGCCAAAGGCTTCGCTTGGCATAAGTTTGAAGAACTAAGCTAGATCGATAGGCTTCGCTTGGCATACGTTTGAAGAACTAAGCTAGACCGATTGATAGGCTAGACAAGCTTCGCTTGGCATACAAGTTTGAAGAACTAAGCTAGACTGATAGGCCAAGCTTCGCTTGGCATAAGTTTGGAGAACTAAGCTAGACGATAGGCTTCGCTTGGCATAAGTTTGAAGAACTAAGCTAGACCTGATGGATAAGTTTGAAGAATCCACTGATAGGGCTAAGCTTCGCTTGGCATTAGTTTGAAGAACTAAGCTGTATTGATAGGCCAAGCTTCGCTTGGCATTAGTTTGAAGAGCTAGACCGATAGGCCAAGCTTCGCTTGGCATAAGTTTGAAGAACTAAGCTAGGCCGATAGGCCAAGCTTCGCTTGGCATTAGTTTGAAGAACTAAGCTAGACCGATAGGCCAAGCTTCGCTTGGCATTAGTTTGAAGAACTAAGCTATACCGATAGGCCAAGCTTCGCTTGGCATAAGTTTGAAGAACTAAGCTAGACCGATAGGCCAAGCTTCGCTTGGCATAAGTTTGAAGAACTAAGCTAGACCGATAGCTAAGCTTCGCTTGGCATAAGTTTGAAGAACTAAGCTAGACCGATAGGCCAAGCTTCGCTTGGCATAAGTTTGAAGAACTAAGTTATACCGATAGCAAGCTTCGCTTGCATAAGCTTGCCTTTGAAGAACTAAGCTTTACCGATAGGTTGCCGCTTGGCATAAGTTTGAAGAACTAAGCTAGACTGATAGGCAAGCTTCGCTTGGCATAAGTTTGAAGAACTAAGCTAGACCGATAGGCCAATCTTCGCTTGGCATAAGTTTGAAGAAAAGCTAGTTGGATAGCTGCTTCGCTTGGCATAAGTTTGAAGAACTAAGCTAGACCGATAGGCCAAGCTTCGCTTGGCATAAGTTTGAAGAACTAAGCTAGACCGATAGGCAGCTTCGCTTGGCATAAGTTTGAAGAACTAAGCTAGACCGATAGGCCAAGCTTCGCTTGGCATAAGTTTGAAGAACTAAGCTAGACCGATAGGCCAATCTTCGCTTGGCATAAGTTTGAAGAACTAAGCTAGACCGATAGGCCAAGCTTCGCTTGGCATAAGTTTGAAGAACTAAGCTAGACCGATAGGCTAAGCTTCGCTTGGCATAAGTTTGAAGAACTAAGCTAGACCGATAGGCCAAGCTTCGCTTGGCATAAGTTTGAAGAACTAAGCTAGACCGATAGGCCAAGCTTCGCTTGGCATAAGTTTGAAGAACTAAGCTAGACCGATAGTCTAAGCTTCGCTTGGCATAAGTTTGAAGAACCAAGCCAGATCGATAGGCTTTCGCTTGGCATAAGTTTGAAGAACTAAGCTAGACCGATAGTTGCTTCGCTTGGCATAAGTTTGAGTAGAACTAAGCTAGATAAAAGGCCTCTTCGAGTGGCAGTGGTTTAAGAACTAAGTTAGACCGATAGGCAAAAGCTTCGCTTGGCATAAGTTTGAAGAACTGGTTAGACGATAGGTCGTTTCTTTTCTACAAGTTTGAAGGACTGCCAGATCGGTGCGCCAAGCTTGCCGCGGTAAGTTTGAAGAACTAAGTTAGATTGATAGGGCGCCAAGCTCGCTTGGCATAAGTTTGAAGAATCCGTTAGACTGATAGGCCAAGCTTCTGCTTGGCATAAGTTCGAAGAACTAAGCTTGATCGGATAGGGCTGCTTCGGCATAAGTTTGAAGAACTGGGTTAGACCGATAGGTGCTTCGCTTGGCATAAGTTTGAAGGACTAAGCCAGATCGATAGGCTGCTTCTGGGTACAAGCAAGTTTGAAGAACTGTTAGACTGATAGGCAAAGTCTGGGTTGGCATAAGTTTAAAGAACTAAGCTAGACTGATAGTTGCCAAGCCAGCTTGGCATAAGTTTGAAGAACTAAGCTAGACCGATAGGCAAAGCTTGCTTGGCATAAGTTTGAAGGACTAAGCTACTGATAGTCAAGTCGTTGGTACAAGCTTGGAAGAACTAAGCTAGACCGATAGGCAAAGTTTCGCTTACAAGTTTTAAGAACTAAACCAGATCGATAGTTGCTTCGCTTGGCATAAGTTTGAAGAACTAAGCTAGACTGATAGGCAAAGCTTCGCTTGGCATAAGCTTGAAGAACTAAGCTAGACTGATAGGCCAAGCTTCGCTTGGAATAAGTTTGAAGAACTAAGCTAGACTCTGATACTTTCGATACTACCGACCATGAGGATAAAAACGCGTAAAATTTGCGAAAATGCGTGATGAAAAATATTAAACTCCAAGAAAACATTAGAAAATAGCTACAGAAAAGTATGAAAATGGAAAATTTTATATTAAAACATTATAAATTATCAAAAGTATGAAAAAGAATTGAAAAAGTACGACAAAAAAAGTTGGAAAGTAAATTTGAGACTTGAACTCTTGACCGGCTTCTTAATTTATAAAAATTATCTCTTTAAGGACTACGTAAAAATACGTACGTAATGCGCGTAAGCGCGTAAAGCGCGTAAAGCGCGTACGAAAAAATTAGTTAAAAATTAATTAATTATAGCATAATCTGTATTATATTGTGATTAACTAATGCTTGAATATTGCATTGTCATCGAGAACACACATACATGAAAATGTATTCGATTGAGCAGTAGAAGTACGAAAATCGATTACAAGATTTGACCTCGACAAACAGACAGACAAGAAACCAAGTTAAGAAAACGAGGTAAAAAAGTTGAAAATTTGAGACTTGGAACTCTTTGACCGTTTTAATTAGAGAAATTATATTTTTAAGGGCTACGTAAAAGTTACGTACGTAAAGCGTGGCAAGCGCGTAAAGGCATGTTTAATTAATTTTAATTAATTAATTATAGCATAACTAAGCTATATTGGTGAACAACTAATGATTGAATATTGCATTGTCATCGAGAACACATACATGTAAAATTTCTGCTCGATTGGAGTAGTAGAAGTGGTCGAAAATCGATCGCAAGATTTTACCCCGATAAACAAACAAAGCAAACAGACAAGAAAGCAAGTTGAAGAAAACGTGAGGGTAAAATTCCAGAAAGATGGAGCTAATGGGAACAGAGTCTAGACACTCTGGATACTCTAGACAAATGTCTTAATGTTGAATTTGCAGATGACTGTCTAAGTCTGAAAAGATAAAAGTCGACTCAAATTTCCTAGAAACGCAACTGCATAAAACCAACACTATACAGATATAAAAAATAAAAATAAACATTAGCTTTGGTAGACCTTATGTCCATATTAAAGCGTTTATATGCGTTTGGCGTCATTGGGAGTTTAACGAGGGAGGATCTGCCAGATCCTCCGCTCAAACCTAGACCTACAGTTTATAGTGAATCCGAACCACTTCTTTGATGACATTAGATTGCCTGTAGCCTTCAAAGGGAGGCTGTGGAGTCATGTTTGTACCTACATATGATTCGAAAAAGGACATGTAGTGCCTTCTCCTTCATGCCGAGTCTCGAACCCATGATCGCTAGACCGGTGTAACAATAATTATGTACCGGGCGCACTAAACCATTAAGTGTATATGTGGCACCAGACTGGCAAGAGACTGTCCTCAGGCCACATTTTTGCACATTTTTACATAAGTTGACTTTTTGGAAAGCATACGACATAAAGCTCGAAAATTTGACGCTTGACTGACATGACTCAATCCTGAAGCAGAATTCCCACAACTTTATCAAAATTGGTTCTCATATAACATCCAACCGACTCAAACCACTATGAGGCAAAGAGACCGATTTTAGGTACCGTCATGATATGTCTGTACCATTAAAAGCATGTTCTCTGTCTATTGGAACCAACTAAACATCTAAAAACCTCCTAGAAAATAACCAACAGAAAACACAAACACCAGACAGATTAATATATTGACCAAATAAATCACCACAAATTTAATTCTTTTAAAGCAATCATTCCATCCACTACCTTCTTAATTTATTTGTGAATACACAGTGTACCCATTTACTCACATTAATTTTCATTCATCCATGACATTCTGTTCTCTTATTTTCCTTTACATTAACTACAAATCATCTAAAGTGCCCTTTCACGTCTAAGTAGCAGTCTCATCATCTTTCATTCTTTTATTTAAAAATGGAGGCTCTTTCTTACGCTCATTGTTCTCATAGTGCCCGGGAAGCACATGACGTAGAAATGACGGATATCGGTACCTGTGATTCCAGGGACTCTGATTAGATTCAATAGATCAAATCCTGGTTCTGGACAGAGTAAAGTTGGCCTGGTCAGATTTTTTGCTGTTTCTACGCCGGTGTGTTCATCAGCATGGTAGACGAGATTCGATCAATCTTAACTTCCAACACCAGAGGTAAGTCAGTCAGTAAAATGAATATTCGACAATTTCTCCTTCATGTGCTTTCCAGACGGCAACTTTAATAATCTTGATATCACATGTCTTGTTGAATGTTGAAGAGCGTTTTGGGAGTGGATGACTTTGGAATTGCTTGGCGAATGACAATACTGGGAAGTGATTGAGGTTTTATTAACAGGTACTGTCATATGTCAAAAGGGTTTTTTTATTGTCTAGATGTGTAGGTATGTCTTATCAATTATATTGATTTGAGTCTATTTTCTGAGAAATTGCTGAAGTATTTTTAGAATGAGACAATTTGACAAATTACCAATCTTGTTGGCCAAGTGATTGCCATTGTTTGCACAAGGTCGCAATAGGCAGGCACAGATCACGCCTGAGCTTGCTTACCTTTAAATATACTAGATGACCATCTCTTGAGCCTTGCTCAGCATACTCTGCTCTTCAATGCACGCCTCTTGCCTGCTAGGTAATAAGTTTTACTTGGAAGTCAGAACAGCAAATGGAAGCCAACGATAAAGCTAACACGATATTTACTTCAGCTATGAATCACAATTAATTCGTCCCAGCCAGCGAATTCAAGTAAGTACATATACGGTGCAATTAGCGCTGTGTACAAAGAATGACTAAATTATAATTAACTTCTGTCTTCAAAAAAGAACAGTTAATTGAATTAAATTGACTTATAAAATGATGCTTTCTTTTATTATTGCAATCATAAACGAAGAAACTTGATTAGAGGTCGTTGACTTAGCACAGTGTTGTTCACATTTATGCTTCGGCACAAGTTGGGGTTATGTCACCCGGGCTTGGTAACCGGAATATACTTTCTTACTTACTTGCCGGCCGTACAGATCACATGTGATCCATGCCTCCTCTATTCGGCCCCTGAAGCTGGCTTTACTGATGGCTACCGCTTGCCAATTACCAATTTAAAGTAGACAATAACTTATCGCATTCTTACCATGATATCTGGCCTCCCGCGCGATCTCACAACCTAAAAAAGATACGACATATGATTCATGAAATTAGTTGAGAAATTTAGAGGACACGCTGCAATGGTGGATGTTCCGGTGTGCTATGACTTTAAAATTTGTTGAAAATGCTAAGAACAGCATGTGCGGTTTGGTCGAGGCTTAATATCAAGGTATGCCGCAAAAATTAAAGGGTGGCTGGGCTTGCATCAAGGTGTCCTCAATTAATATTCACAAACTATAAGTGCCGCGTATGAGTTGTGTCGAGCCTTACAATTGGCATGTCATGGTATGTTAAGTCATGGACAACACTGCATTAGGTGAATGATCTTTAATCAAAGGTTGTAATAAAATTCGTTTTTTTGCATAACGTAATGAATTAAGATAAGAAGAGCGTGGCCTTGTAAGTACGCGTACTTTGAGTGATGCTGCAGAAGTGAA